>NC_092743.1:100160143-100447643 GCF_047496795.1 Chiloscyllium punctatum | reverse complement strand
TGTCATGTCAGGAAGAATATTCATGCAAGTTTTCTCAGTGTGCTTCCTTATCCCAATGATGCATTGTTTCGCATGTCTTTATATTTCTTGCAATGGAGGTTACATGATGTAAAAGCGCCATAAAATATCATCTTCCAAATTTGTGTGTCAGGCATTCATGGCATGTGACTTGACCCTCATAGCCAAGTCTGCATGACTGTCTTCTTTATATTTATGCCAAACAACTCCTCCTTTCAGGTTGATTGCTGGTCAATTTGCGAAGGAAGAAAAGGCAAAGCGAAATCAGTTTTTGACAATGAAAAGCAATAAATAGCTATAAGTTTCAGGCAATAATTCACTATCAGAGTTCAGGTTCGATCCTGCAGTTTAAGATGTCCTCAGAACCACTCAATTGAATGATGACCCTGTAAATCACTGCCTGCTACCTAATATCCAATGTTTATTTTCTGTTTACTGCTGATTTTTGCATTTGTGGAGGTAGTATTTTAAATAAGGCCAAAAGGCTCTTTATACTGCAGTGCCACTGTCAGCATGTGCGACTTTATGCATATCTAACGGATACATCCTGGCAAGCAATGCTATTAGAAAAAAAAAAGCCACGTTATCCAGGGCACATAGAGCACTACTGGGAAATATATTGCATGGTGTCACAAGCAATTTATTTTTCCCTGAAACCTTCATTACCTATCAAGCATTCTGTTTACTTGGCAAGTTGTTTTGGCACCGCGTCACTCTAGCAAAGGCTTTGGACGAGGCACCACAGGAGAACTAGTGAGGCTTGACACAGATCTAACAGAGGTTGGGTGACACTCAGAAGCTCAGAGGTATCCGAGTCAGATGACAGTACGTGTTTGATCTAAATCACTGCTGAACTGACCACAAGCATTGTATTAAAGGGACACCTGTTTAGTTCATGCAGGATGAACAATTGAGCTCTGTGAAATAAATGATTGAATTTTTGTGAAATACAATTTCTAGTGTATATTTTGTTTACCTCCTATTTGTATTGATACATCGCGTATGATTTTTCCCCTTCCTGGATGTGGGGAATGAGGTGATGAGAAGGGAAAATAATGGTTCGAGATGGCCTGAGGAGAAACCTTGACTCCTTCTCAGTCCCTCAGCAATTAAGTGCTGGGCAAGAATGTCTGTGAGCAATGTTCTTGATTTCCCAACAATTAATAGCCACTTAAGTACTTCAGTGCACTAGCTCTCTGATCACATGCCTCCCCGTTGGGTGATGGGGTGCCCTCTGAAAATCACATCTCTGCTGATATCTCCAAATCCCCTTCAATCCCTTCTCTGTGGGATCCCCAGCTTGTAATAAGAAAATAAAGAAGCTTACTATGACACAGCTGGATCATCTGAGGCATAGGCCTTGACCAGTGGCCTCTGATTGGTCAGCAGCTTCCAGTAACCGGGGCCGCCAGTGTCGAGGCTTGTGAGTCGAGGGTGAGACACTCGATTGTCAGCTCTTCACGAGCTGATTGGCGGATGAACAGGTGAGTTATCTTGACTAGGGGGTGTCAGCCATCACCATGTAATACATAGGCCACCACACATAGAAAAATAAGGGAAAACTTGCATTCGTTGAGTTTTGCTTCCTTGCTTTCAAATTCCTTCAAGACTTCTGCACTGCATTTTTGTGGTGTCATTCATAAAATCAGAATGTTTACAGGTAACAAAGTACATTTGAAGTTTTAGTCAATGATGCCGTGTAGAAAACACCAGCAAATTTGCACACAGTAAGCTCCCATAAAAGTAATGGGATAAAAGACTTGGTGATCTGCTTTCTTTCAGTACTGTCAGTTCAGATAGAAATATTGGCCAGTCGCTCACTGCTCTTTCTTAATATAAAGTCACAAAATATTTTACATCTACATAGAAGGGCGGAAGAGCATACCAAAAGACAGCAGCTACAATAATACAGCTCCCCCTCAGTAATGTGCATGAGGTTTGACATGAATAGGGTCGAAGCTTCTGGAGATGACTTCGAATACATGATCATCCACTTGAGAGGCCAGAGTGGCCAGCATATGGGAATAATGAATTTCTGACAGTATATCACTTTTTACTCTGTTTGTTGCTTTAGTTTAGTTAAGTGAGGGGAATTCTATTGAGTTAATTAATTATTACAAGAGAGAAAAAAGTCCTCTACAGAGACTGATACCTTTACAATAAAGATTCAAGCTTCTGGTTAGCAGCTGAAAAGCTGGCACACATAGTTATGCATTTTAAGACTTTTGAAAGAAAAGAAAAGACTAAAAGCAAGGAACTCAAAGGCAATTAAGCCACAATTAAACACTGAATATACTCTTCACAGATATACTCTACATTGTCCTTTAAGAGTCATTCGATTCCATCAGGAAGACACCAAAATGATTCTCGGTTCCAGAGGTTTTACTTCAGCACTTTTTCCTTTCTCGGGTTGGGAACTTCTAATCTCAGGACTGTCTTTCATAATGAAGTTAAAAATCACACAACACCAGGTTATAGTCCAACAGGTTTAATTGGAAGCACTAGCTTTTGAAACGCTGCTCTTTTATCAGGTGGTTGTCATCAAAGCAGCAGCTCTCCGAAAGCTAGTGCTTGCAATTAAACCTGTTAGACTACAACCTGGTTTTGTGTGATTTTTAACTTTGTACACCCCAGTCCAACACCGGCAGCTCCAAATCATGACTTTCATAATGAAGCTTTTGTACCTGGCAAAAACGAGACAAATCTTCCAGTCTCATTTTAACTTCTCCCATATTCAGTTTCTTTCAATCTGAACCTCAGCTCCAACTTATATTCCTAAACAGCGAACTGCAGCGTCTTACTGCCTAGACTGACAGGTTAACCTAATTTACGAGTTTTCTGGAATCACATCAAGTAGCAATGCTAATTAGTTATCCTTGAAACCTCAAACCTCTCTTAGCTTGAAGCAAGTGAAAAGCTTAAAGCATGACTACTGACAAGTCAACATTCTCAATACCTTCCCAGAATAATAGTATAGAAAGCTATATAAATAAATTTGCTGATGTCACAAAGTTAGGCAGCATTGTAGACAGTGTAGGTAATAACATGCAATTACAAAGGGATATTGATAGATGAGATGAATGGGCAAAACCACGGCAGATGGAGTTCAATGCAAGTGTCAGGTTAACTACTGAGGACTGAAAAAAGATAGACCGTGGTACTTTCTAGATAATATAAATTTAAATACAATGCATGTCTAAAGAGACTTGGGGGTTCAAGTGCATAAATATTTGAAATGCAATGAACAGGTGTAGATAATAGTCAAATTGTATGGAGTGCTGGCCCTTAGATCTAGAAGACTGGAGTATAAGGACATTGAAGTTATGCATCAGCTACACAAAGTCCTAGTTAGGCCCCACTTGGTGTACTGTGAGCAGATCTGGGTAACACACCCTAGGAAAGATATATTGACCTTGGAGGGAGTATAACGTAGGTTTACAAGAATAATACTTGAAATTTAGATGGTGAGTTATACATATTAAGTCTATTTTCTTAACAAATTAGAATGCTAAGGAATGATCTGGTCAAAGTCTTTAAGATATTAATAGGTAAGGACAGGGTACATAAAGATGAACTATTTCCACTGGTTGGAGATTCCAGAACTAGGGATCATAGTTTAAAAATTCAGGTCAGGCCATTCAAGAGAGATGTTAGGAAGCACTTCAACACACAATGGGTGGTAGAGGTTTGGAACTCTCTTCCACAAACAACTGTTGATGCTAAATCAGTTACTAGTTTTAAATATGAGATAGATTTCTTGAAGCAAAGGTATTAAGGGGATCTCGGCCAGAGGCAGGTAAGTGTAATTAGGTCACAGAGAAGCCGTGATTTAATTGAATACTGGAACAGGCTTGAGGGGCTGAATGGCCTACTCCTCTTCCAATGTTCCCACTTGGGAGACTAGATATCTGGCCACTGTAAATACTGATATATACTAGAGAAGTACCATTTTACTGTGATGTTGGAGAGCAGACTTTTTTCTGAATTATGAGGATTAGTAAAACCTAAACCAATCATTATCTGCTGATCCTGCATTACGCATAATGTTGCTTATCCTGTTTAAGAGAACACTTAAAGAGTAAGGGTGAAAGAAAGTGATGCATTCAGCCTCTGTATTTATTAGAATAGAGCCCTGTGCCTATATGTTAAACATTTATTACTTTCACCACCAATGTACAATAGCTGCATTGTGTAGCATCTATAAGATACATTGCAGCAACTCACTGAGGCTCCTTTGACAGCATCTTCCAAACAATTGACTTATACTAACTAGAAGAACAAGAGAGCAGGTACATGAGAATACCATCACCTGCAAGTTCTTCGCCACGGCACTCATCATCCTGACTTGTTGTTTCTAATTGTCATTGGGTCAAAATCCTGAAACTCTCTTAGGAACATCCTGAAAGTGTATCTACATGAACTGGACTGCAGTTACTTGAGAACATGTCTCTGCACCACCTCCTCAAGAGCAATTGGAAATGGACAACAAATGACATTCACATCTGCTAAACAAATAAAGTTTTTTTTAAAAAAATACTGATTTCAGACATTTGACCAGCAACTGCAAAGAACTTCCTGTTTGGTCTTTATGACAGTGAGAACCTAGACAGTGACCTATTAAAGAAAGAAAGAACTTGCAATTATATCGAGTCTTTCACAAGATAACAACATTCCAAAGCACTTTATAACCAATGCAACACTTTTCTAATATTGTAGCTGTTGTACTACAGGAACCTCAGCAGTCACTTTGCGCATAGTCAAATCATATATACGGCTGTGATTTAGTTAGTGTCAAATCCCACTCCAGGAACTCTAGCTCAAAAATCTGGGCTAATGCTGTAGAGTAGAGGAGCTGTGCTATTGTACTTTTGATGAGAATTTAAGTAAAGATCCTGTTACTCTCTTATGTAGTTATAAAAGGTCCTCTGCATTAGTTTGAAGAAGAGCTGGCTGAAGTTTATCCCTTATTCAACATCACTATAAACAAACTACACAGAAACTAGGAGGAGATGTAGGTTATTTAATTCATCAAGACTGGTCCCTCATTTAATATGATCACGGCTCACCTTTTATCTTATTGCCAGATTCCTGTTCTTTCTTGAAACACCTTGATATCTTTAAAACTTAAGGCCAAATTATCTCTTTCCTGAATATATAGATTTTCGCTTTTCTGTTTTTGGGAGCTGGCTGTGCACAAATTCCTACATCGCAACAGTGACTGCACATTAAAAGTACCTGATTGCCTGTAAAGCAGGCTGGACTGTCCTGTAGCATGGAGGGTTTTGATATTTGTCCATGAATAACAATACACAGCATTACTTGGCTGAATGAATGAGTATCTTTCTTCTAATTTGTGTGTAACTGTATGCTTTAACAAACATTCAGAATCATATTGTTGATTTCAGTGAATAGCATGTCCATTGCTTTATTTAATATATAACATAAGCAGGAACCTGAAAACATATAAAATGAGAAGTCAAGTAGTCCATTTGACACTTCCAACATACTCCGCCATTTAATATGATCATAGCTAATCGTCCTACTCAATACTCCTTCACTCCATACCCTTTGATCCCTTTAGCCATAAGTTTCAGTCCTAAACCATGACATATTCATGAAACAACATTAAACTAGATTCTTAGGACCAAGGTGCAGATTTATGAGATCCGTCCTCTCAGCACCTTGCTACTTGCTGTGAAACATGGGCAACTTACAACTAACAAAGATTAACAGTTTACATCTTTACAATCCATGCTACTGTCTGGGCTTCTTTTGAAAGAACAAAATTAAGTGCCAGTCCTCTCAAAGTCAAATCCCCAAAGTGTGTTGGCTGTTACCAAGTTGCGGGGAGTGCAGGCTGGATTTCCTGTAAAGTGTCATAGTGTCATAGAGTCATACATCTGAACAGAATGGAAACAGACCCTTTGGTCCAACTCATCCATTCCAACCAAGTATTCTAAATAGCTGAAACTGGTTGACATGTAGGACACTCAAAACTCCGCTTGAACGATCCTTACAAATATGACATGAAAACCGAAGTATTGGTTTTCACAGTTGGAGACACTCGCTGATGAGTTTAAAAATTGGAGATATCACCAATTGGAAAGAAAGGTCCCTCCACCATGACTAGTGGCAACAAGCATCAAGACCAAAAGCACCAACCCCAATGGCAACTACCTCATATGTGGCACTTGGGGGCAACACCTGCTCCACCTGGATTGATTGCTTCAGCCATTGAACAAAAAGGCATAATATGAAGCTATACCATCCCAAGTGGACTGGATTGCCTACAAGTCTGTTATCTTACATATGGGAGGATGCCAATTTCACCATTGTACTAAACATTTATATTTATATAGAATTTACAGGTTAGAAACAAGCCATTCCATCTAAATGGTTCGTGGCAGTGTTAATGTTCCAAGTTAGTCTCCTCCCAATTTTTTTCATTTCACCAAGTCTTCAATTCTTTTCTTCCTCAAGTAACTTGCTGCCTCTTAAATTTCCAAACTATTATCATTTTTGTTTCTTCCATGTCTTCAATTTTAGTCATACAGGGTCATTTTAATTCAAGCTAATTTTGAAGATCTGATTTCAACTATTGCCAGACAGGCACTTTAACTAATTAAAGAACTACTTACCCAGTGACTACCTCGGTGTATGTGCTTGTTGCACTCCAAGTCTGGCTGAAACAGGAACTTTCATTTGTGATGCATTATTAATGCAAATAGATATCTCACCTAACTCATAATATAATGTGCTGCTTTAACAACAACTTGCATTTATATGGTAATGTGGATGTAATATGAAGTCCTGGAGGCTTCAAAGGAGTGTTAACAAATAAGATTTGGCACTGAGTTACTACATGACCAGATATTAAGGTGATGTTAAGTCGAGGTTTGCTCAAAGAGCATTCAATGTTTTCAATGACTATTTTAAAGAAGATAGTTTTGATATGATTTCGAGGTAAAACATCATTGCTAGTTTGATATGTTCTGAGTGTTCTCCATATTTAGCCCTTGTAACATATGCAATGAAGATGTGTTCTTTTTGAGACAGACCTCATGAAGTTTATTTACAACGCTAACTATTTACACTGTTATAAGATTTCAGAGATATAAATAGAGTTGGATTTTAACAAGGCAGCTATGTGTCATTTTGACAAGTTTCAAGGTGGATTCTGTCCATGGGGTCAACCATGTTTTCTTGACCTATTATCTTAAACATACCTCATTACCTGTGCACCCAGATCCAATAATGGTATGGGTCAGAACGTTCATCTTTGAGTTGTGCAAGCTATATGAGTGTTTCTGCTCACAAAGTGACCTTGCAGGAAAGAAATGAAAGCTATAGATGTTCCTAAGCTCCAAAGAAAAATTTTAAATGGTTCAAGTGGTATGTGAGTTGGTCCAGGAGCCATTATGATGATGTGAGGCTGGCAGTTTGCCAATACTAACATACTTGGAGGGCAGCACAGTGGCTCAGTGGTTAGTACTGCTGCCTCACAGAGCCAGGGACCCGGGTTTGAATACAGCCTTAGGCGACTATCTGTGTGAAGTTTGCACATTCTCCCCCTGTGTGCATGGGTTTCCTCCCACCGTCCAAAGATGTGTAGGGTAGGTGAATTGGCCATGCTAAATTGCCCATAGTGTAGGTTATTAGTCAGGGGTAAATATAGGGTAGGGGATTGAGTCTGGGTGGGTTACTCTTCTGAGGATCGGTGAGGAATTGTTGGGGCAAAGTGCCTGTTTCCACGCTGAGATTACTTACAGCCCAACATGTCCACACCGCCCCGCCGAAACGCAACCCACCCATACCCCTACATCTACCCCTTACCTAACACTACGGGCAATTTAGCATGGCCAATTCACCTGACCTGTACATCTTTGGAGTGTGGGAGGAAACCGGAGCACCCGGAGGAAACCCACGCAGACACGGGGAGAATGTGCAAACTCCACACAGAGAGTCGCCTGAGGCGGGAACTGAACCCGGGTCTCTGGCGCTGTGAGGCAGCGCAGTGCTAACCACTGTGCCACCGTGCCACCCACGCTGTAGGAGTTCTAATTCTAATTCTAAAAAGGCAAGGAGGTTGGTAGCCAGGGAGCATGCAGGGATGTTATGGTGAAAGGGCAGCTGTGTGATGGCCAGGATAAACATTCAATAAGCTGCAGCCTCCAGGTACATCATGGGACTTTGTGTCACCTAGTTTCTTGGGAATGGAAGGAAGACTTGGAAAAAGCCTATAAAATAAGGTGAGTTGTGGCTTTAATGAGATGCAAACACCCAGAAATAAGGCAAAATTTGATGATGCCATTTAAAGCTTGAGAAAGTTATAGGAACTTTTCTTGGCTCTGAGATTCTGGTTTTTTAAAATTCTCTCTAAATTTTCACCTTTCTCGCCATTGCTCACATCACATCAGGGTGGAGAAAACTTCACCCAGATTCCCAATCAATCCAGTTTTCCCTCAGTAGTAGTGCGCTAAAGTTTTAACCTAGGATTTTATAATGAAGACTGTGGAGCGGGTATTGACCATGTAACTTTCTACCTTGGAAGGATGCAAAGCGGACAATGTTCATACCACTAAATTAGCAGTGATTTGTTGAGTTGACCACAGGGAGGGAGGTGTGATCTTGTTCATATTTAAAGCCTCAAAATAAGTGAATCAAAATGTGTGACAAAAAAGTAATAGAGGCAAATTGGTAACCAAAGGATACCAATTTAAGGCCATTGGCAAAACAGCCGGAGGGGAAGTCATTATTTTAACACACATTGAGTCATTTTGATCTGGAATATATACCGTGGAAGGATGATGGAAGCAGGTTCAATGATAACTTCTGAATGCAATTGAGTAAATACTTGGGATGGAAATATTTTCAGAGATATGGAGGAAGAGCAGATGATGGAAATAATTAGATTGCTCTTTTAAAGAACTAGCACAGCGTGATGGGCTAAATACCTTTGTCCTGTGCTTTGTACATCTTTGGCCCTTCCTTCAGAGATTTATCATAAGCCTTAGCTCCTAAATTGACTTGCTCGAAAATTTCAGTGGATTTGATAGTATTCAGCAGAGGCACAAGTGCAATTCTTGTATCTTCCACGTAAGATTTTGAAATTATTTTATTTGAAATCAAAACCTGAGTTTTTATTAAAACATTTTTTATTTTAAGTGATAATTCGTAATTATAATAATAGAAGTACCTGAAAAGGTTGGTATAATATGACTTTGCTCACATGACTCAAACTGTTTCACAAACGTAACTTGTCCAATTAGCAGTTACTATTTAAAGAGGGATTCTATTAATTTCCCCCCTTCATGTTTCTTTGTGCCCACGCATGCCATGCTAATCTAACAACTGACAGAATGGGCAATTTTGCCATTTCTGTCTTTGCTGCTGCTAGACCAGCAGTCCTATCACAGTATTGAGGGCGGGCTGCACTGTCAAATATGCCAATTTTCAGAGGAGTTATTAAACTGAGCACTCGTCAATGCATTCAAGCAGACCTAAAAGACCCAATAACATTTTCTCAAATATAAGCAAGGGTGTTCTTCATGATGACATGGCCAATAAATATTCTTCAGCCAACATCATTAAAAACTATGGTCTGCTTATTACCACATTATTGTTGTGAGATTTTGCAGTTTGTAAATAGGCTGCCACATTTTCTACAGTAAAACAGTAAGTACACTTCAATTTGTACCTCACTGAAATGTCATCATGCCTTCACCAGCTCACATACCTGTGGAAACATTATCCTTTAATATTCTTCTGATTTTGTAATATTGGATTTAATTTTATGTTCAAAGTCATGGATCAGTCCCAGTTCCAGGGTTTTTCTTTAACCTGTTATCTGGAATAGTACCATCAGAACCTAATAACAATGATCAGAGCATGGGTAACCACATGATTGTGCTAAAGGATTAGATATTCTTCTGTTTGTCGTCATAGACTCACCCAATGAGTCTACTGGGTTCGCCCTATCTGTATTAATTTACAGGCACTAAATGTGAAAGTCTCTGAAACTAATCAAGGAAACACTTTTAGAATAGAAGGATAGAGAGTTAACAGGATGCTTCCAGGTATGGAAGGTTTGAGTTATAAAGAAAGGTTGAATAGACTGGGATTTTTTTCATTGGAGCGTAGGAAGTTGAGCGGGGATCTTATAGAAGTTTATAAAATAATGAGAGGTATAGATAGAGTTAATGGTAATTGTCTTTTCCCTAGGAAGGTGGAGCTCAAGATTAGGGGGCACATTTTTAAGGTGAGAGGAGAAAGATTTAAAGAAGAAATGAGGGGCAAATGTTTTATACAAAGGGTAGTTCACTTGTGGAATGAACTTCCTGATGAAGTCATGGATATGGGTATAATTACAATATTTAAAGGACATTTGGATAAGTCCATGAATAGGAAAGGTTTGGAGGGATATGGGCCAGGAGAAGGCAGGTGGGACTCATTTAGTTTGGGATTATGTTTGGCATGAACTGGTTGAATTGAAGGTCTTTTCCCATGTTGTATGACTCTATGGCTCCATGTTGGGCAATGCAGAGAGGTCAGGGAGTGATTTATGTGTGCCTGTGAAGTGGCTGGAGTAGACTTGAAGATCTGACAATGATGAAACGACAATGGACAAACATGCCACGGCCTCCACCTTTCAGCCATGAGACTGTGTTAAACCACCTACCAACACAAGGTGAGTCATAAAGTTTGGTTCAGTAGCCTGTGCAGAGAAGCCAGGAAGCTCAGAGAAGAAAATGATTTGATTCAGATCTCAGATTTGAAAAGTGTGGCACTGGCAAAGCACAGCAGGACAGGCAGCATCCGAAGAACTGGAGAATCGATGTTTCAGGCATAAGCCCTTCATCGGGAATGTGAGGGTCAGGGGAGAGGGCTGAGAGTTGAATAAGAGAGTGGGGGTGGGACTGGGAATAAGGAAGCTTGGAAGATGACAGGTAGATACAGGTGGGGGGTGTTGGTGATAGGTCAGAGGGGAGCGTGGACCAGATAGGTAGGAAGGAAGATAGACAGGTAGGACAGTTCAAGAGGGCAGTACCAAGTTGGAGGATTCGATCTGGGTTGAGGTGGAGGGAGGGGAGATGAGGAAACTGGTGAAATCGATGTTGATGCTGTGTGGTTGTAGGGTCCCAAGGTGGAAGATGTGGTCTCCTCTACACTGGCCAACTCACGGAAGAGTTCAGGGAACATCTCTGGGACACACACACCAAAAGACCTCACCACCTTTTGGCTAACCACTCCACCAATGACAGAAAAGTCCTGGGTGTCCTCCACTGTCAAATCCAAGCCACTCAAGGCCTGGAGGAAGAATGCTTCATCTTCTGCTTTGGGATCCTCTGACAACATGGAATCTACATCGGCTTCACCAGTTTCCTCATGTCCCCTCCCCTCACTTCATCCAGGATTCAACCCTCCAACTTGGCACTGAGGACTGATTAGCAAGGTTAGATCTCATGGAATACAGGGAGAACTAGCCATTTGGATACAGAACTGGCTCAAGGGTAGAAGACAGAGGGTGGTGGTGAAGGACTGTGACCAGTGGAGTGCCACAAGGATCGGTGCTGGGTCCTCTACTTTTTGCCATTTACATAAATGATTTGGATGTGAGAGTAAGAGGTACAGTTAGTAAGACACCAAAATTGGAGCTGAAGTGGATAGTGAAGAAAGTTACCTCATAGTACAATGGGATCTTGATTTAGATGCGAGCATAAGAGGTACAGTTGTAAGTTTGCAGATGACAGCAAAATTGGATGTGTAGTGGACACCGAAGTGGGTTACCTCAGATTACAACAGGATCTTGACCAGATGTGCCAATGGACTGAGAAGTGGCAGATGGAGTTTAATTCAGATAAATGCGAGGTGCTGCATTTTGGGAAAGCAAATCTTAGCAAGACGTATACACTTAATGGTAAGGTCCAAGGGAGTGTTGCTGAACAAAGAGACCTTGGAGTGCAGGTTCATAGCTCCTTGAAAGTGGAGTGGCAGATGAGGAACCTTGTCATACGTCTTACTGAAATCCATATAGATCACATCTACCACTCTGCCCTCATCAATCCTCTTTGTTACTTCCTCAAAAAGTTCAATCAAGTTGGTGAGACATGTTTTTCCTCGCACAAAGTCATGTTGACTATCCCTAATCAGTCCTTGCCTTTCCAAATACATGTACATCCTATCCCCAGGATTCCCTCCAACAATTTGCCCACCACTGACATCAGGCTCACCGGTCTACAGCTCCCTGGATTGTCCTTTACCACCCTTCTTAAACAGTGGTACCACATTAGCCAACCTCCAGTCTTCCGGCACCTCACCTGTGACTATCGATGATATAAATATCTCAGCAAGACACCCAGCAATCGCTTCCCTAGCTTTCGACAGAGGTCTAGGGTACACCTGATCAGGTCCTGGGGATTTATCCACCTTTACCTGTTTCAAGATATCCAGCACTTCCTCCTCTGTAATCTGGACATTTTGCACGATGCCACCATCTATTTCCCTACAGTCTATATCTTTCATATCCTTTCCCACAGTAAATACTGATGCAAAATACTCATTTAGTATCTCCCCCATTTTCTGTATCTCCACACAAATGCCACCTTGCTGATCTTTGAGGGGCCCTATTCTCTCCCTGGTTACCCTTTTGTTTTTTATGTATTCGAAAAATATCATTGGATTCTCCTTAATCCTATTTGCCAAAGCTATCTCATGTCCCCGTTTTGCCCTCCTGATTTCCCTCTTAGGTATACGCCTACTTCCTTTATACTCTTCTAAGGATTCACTCAATCCATCCTGTCTATACCTTACATATGCTTCCTTCTTTTTCTTAACCAAACTCTCAATTTCTTTAGTCATCCCGCATTCCCTATACCTACCAGCCTTTCCTTTCACTCTAACAGGAATATACTTTCTCTGGATTCTCATCTCATTTCTGAAGGCTTCCCATTTTCCAGCCGTCCCTTTACCTGCAAACATCTGCCCCCAATCAGCTTTCGAAAGTTCTTGCCTAATACCATCAAAATTGGCCTTTCTCCAATTTAGAACTTCACCTTTTAGATCTGGTCTATCCTTTTCCAGCATTATTTTAAATCTAATAGAATTATGGTTGTTGGCCCCAAAGTGCTCCCTCACTGACACCCCAGTCACCTGCCCTGCCTTATATCCCAAGAGTGGGTCAAATTTTTCACCTTCTCTAATAGGTACATCCACATACTGAATCAGAAAATTGTCTTGTGCACACTTAACAAATTCCTCACCATCTAAACCCTTAACACTATGGCAGTCGCAGTCTATGTTTGAAAAGTTAAAATCCCCTATCGTAACCACCCTATTATTCTTACAGATAGCTGTGATCTCCTTACAAGTTTGTTTCTCAATTTCCCTCTGACTATTGGGGGGTCTATAATACAATCCCAATAAGGTGATCATCGCTTTCTTATTTCTCAGTTCCACCCAAATAATGTCTCTGGATGTATTTCCGGGAATATCCTCCCTCAGCACAGCTGTAATGCTATCCCTTATCAAAAATGCCACTCCCCCTCCTCTCTTGCCTCTCTTTCTATCCTTCCTGTAGTATTTGCATTTCCTTTGCAAAATGAAAATCTTTGCATTTTTCCACATCATCCTCCGTTTGCCAATTTTATATCCACTTACTTAAACTATCAATATTTCTCTGTAAACTGTTATACCCCTCTCACAGCCTGCCTTTTCACCTATTTTTGTGTCATTTGCAAATGTGGCGACAGTGCATTCACTTTCTTCTTCCAAGTCATTTACATATACAGTATTGTAAACAGTTACAGTCCCAGCAACTGGTCACTGGTCACAGTCACCAACCTGAAAAAGAACCCCTTATCTCCACTCACTGTTTTCTGCCCATGAGCCAATTCTCTATCCATGCCAATATATTACCTCCAACAACAGTGGGCTCTTATCTTTTGATTTAACCTTTGGTGAGGTTACTTGTTGAACACCTTCTGGAAGTCCAAACACAACACAAATACTGGTCCCCCTCTATCCATTTTGGATGAGACCTGCTCGAAAAACTCTAATAAATTAGTAAGAGAAAATTTCCCTTTCATGAAGCCATGCTGATTGGTTTATGATTTTCCAAATGTTCTGCTATTACTTTCTTGATAATTGATTCCAATACTTTTCCAATAATAGATGTTAGGCAAATGGGTTTCCCTCCCATATTGAATAAGGGTGTCACATTAACAGTTTTCCTGGTCCTTTGCCTAAATCCAATGATTTTCAGAAAATTACAACCAATGCAACCACGATTCCTGTAGCTACCTCTTTTAGTGGGCGGCATGGTGGCACAGTGGTTAGCACTACTGCCTCACAGCGCCAGAGACCCGGGTTCAATTCCTGCCTCAGGCAACTCTCTGTGTGGAGTTTGTACATTCTCCCCGTGTCTGCGTGGGTTTTCTTCGGGTGCTCCGGTTTCCTCCCACAATCCAAAAATGTGCAGGTTAAGTGAATTAGCCATGCTAAATTGCCCGTAGTGTTAGGTGAAGGGGTAAATGTAGGAGTGTGGGTCTGGGTGGTATACGCTTCGGTGGGTCGGTGTGGACTTGTTGGGCCGAAGGGCCTGTTTCCACACGGTAAGTAATCTAATCTAGGTTCCCATATGCAAACCATAGGTCCAGGAGACTTATCTGCCTTTAGACCTATTAGTTTGGTGAATACTTCTCATTCAATAATGGTGATAGCGCTTAATTGCTCCCCCATATTCTTTAGTATTAATGGGAGGCTTGAAGTATCTTCCACTGTAAACACTGATGCGAAATATCTGCTCAACTCTTCTGACATTTCCCAGTTCCCCAAAACTGTCTTCCTAGACACATTTTCTAAGGGACCTATATTCACTTTGCTCTCTCACTTTCTTCTTAAAGACTTAAAGAAGCTCCTTTTGGCAGTTTACTAAGCTTAGCCTCTTGGTTTATTTTCTCTGCCTTTACTACCTTTTTCATCCGCCTTTACTGGATTCTGAATTTATTCCAGCCTTTGAAGCTTTCACTGTCTTTGGCCTCCTTATTTGCTTTTTCTTTCAAACAGTTGGGGTAGAGATGAGGAATGATAACCAAAAGAGGTCACTTATGGGAGTTGAATACAGGGCTTCTAAAGTAATCACATGGTAGGACAGGGTATCAAGGTAGAAATATTGGGAGCTGTCAAAAGGGGAGAGCAATTATCATGAAAGTTGGCAACCTACATATAGACTGGAGTAATTAAATAGCACTAAGTAGTCTAGATGAAGAATTAATTCATAGAATCCCTACAGTGTGGAAGAAGGCCATTGCAGCCCACCAAATCCACACCAGCCCTCAGAACAGCATCCTACCCAGAACCAACCCTTACCCTGACCCTGTAACTCTGCATTTTCCATGGCCAATTCAACTAGCCTCCAATCCCTGGACACTATGGGCAACTTAGCACAACTAATCAGTTTAACCTGCGCATCTTTAGACTCTGGGAGGAAACCAGAGCACCCAGATAAAACACGCACACAAACAGCTGCCCAGGGGTGGAATTAAACCCAAGTCCCTGCCATTGTGAGGTGGTAGTGCTAACCACTGAGCCACTGTGTTGTCCTCGAACATTTTCAGGATAATTTCTTAGACCTGCATGTCCTAGCAGCAATCAGAAAGCAGAAACCTGGTTTTGACCAATGAGGTAGTATTAATTACTAACCTTACGATTAAAATGCCCCTGGGTAGCAGTGACCATAGTTTGATTGAATTTTGCATACTGTTTAAGGAAGAGAAGTGTGGGTCCAAGTCCACTTCTTTTTGTCTGAGTAGATCTTTCATCACAATCAAGTGAGGAATTAATCCTGATCCAATGATGGGTGTGTAGGAGACCATGCCAGACGTAATGAAAAGTGAGGTGTCAACCTGGTGAAGCTACAACGCAGGAGTACTTCTGGGCATATACAGCACAGGCAGCAATTGAAAGACAATATTTTGATTCCACACTCAACAGATCAGGTCTAAGCTCTGCAGCCCTGCTACATCCAGTAGTGAATGGTCAAGGGCAATTAAATAACTCACTCGAGGAGGAGATATCTCCATAAGTAGTCCCATTCTCAGTAATAGTGGATCTCAGCAGATCAGTGCAAGAGATAAGACTGAAGCATATGCAAACATCTTCAGCCAGAATGACAAGAGGATAATCCATTTTGGCATCTTCAAGAGCTCCTCAGAATCAGAGATGCTAGTCTTCAGCCAACTCAATTCACTGCACGTGATATTAAGAAATAACTAGAGGCATTGGATACTGCAAAGGTGATGGGCTCTGACAACATTCCAGAAATAGTATTGAAACCTTGTGCTCCAGAACTTGCTGGACTCTTTGGCCAAGCTGTTCCAGTACAGTTACAACATTGGCTTCCAGCTGATAATTTGTACAATTATCAAGGTGTCTCCAAATCCAGCCTGGCCAATTATTACTTCATCATTCTACTCTCGGTCATCAGTAAGTTGGTGGAGTGTGTCAACAACAATGTTATCAAACAACATATGTTTAGCAATAACCTGCTGCCTGATTCTGAGTTTGTGTTCCATCAGGGCTTCTCAGCCCTTAGCCTCATTGTAGCCTTTGGTCAAACATGGACAGGCAAGTTGAATTCCAGAGCTTAGATAAGAGGGACATTAAGTCTGTATTTTACTGAGTGTGGAATCAAGCAGCTCTAGCAAATCCAGAGTCAATTGGAATCAGAGGAAAGTCCTCTGCTGGTTGGATTCATACCTGGCACATGGAAAGATGGCTGTGGTTGTCAGATGTCCATCATCTCAGCTCCAGGACATTTCTGCAGACATACTTTTGGGTATGTCTTATGTCAAGTCATCTTCAGCTGTTTCATCAATGGCCTTCATTTCATCTTAATGTCAGAAGTGGGATGTTCACCAATAATTGCACAATGTTCAAAATGATTCAAGACTCCTCAGATATTAAAGCAGCCCATGTCCAAACACAGTGAGACCTGGACAATATCTAGTTAGGACTGACAAGTGGCATGTAGCATATGCACCACACAATTGACAGGAAATGAATATCTTCAATAAGGGAGAATCTACCCATCACCCCTTGATACTCAATGGCCTTAGCACTGCCTCAAATGTATGCAGAGAATACACATATTGACAGTCAGTTTCCCACTATCAACATCCTAAGGATTACCATTGACCAAAACATGAACTGGATTAGCCTGTGGCTACAAGATCAGGTCAGAAACTAGGAATCTTGTGACAAGTAACATACCTCCTGACTCCCCAAAGCCTGTCCACCATCTAGAGAGACTTTGTACACCCCAGTCCAACAACAGCATCTCCAAATCGCATCTAGGGGGAGAGAGAGAGAGAGAAAGAGAGAGAGAGATTAGCTTTTTATTTGTCATTTCTATGATGTACAACTGATACAGTAAAAACGAGACAGTGTTCCTCCAGGACCAAGGGTGCTACATGGACAGTACAAACTACACACTCGTACATGGCATAAAGTGTGTAGGATGTGCAAACCATGCAAGTTACAGTGTAACAGAAGAATGATAAATGATATACATTTTTCTAGCAGCAATTCAAAGTCGTGCAAATAATTTCAGATGGAAAAGAGTCCAATTATACTGTGCTAATGAGTCTGATGGTTTGGGGAAAGAAACTGTTGCACAATCTAGCCATGAGAGACCTTATGCTCCACTATCTTCTGCCAGATGGCAGGAGGGAGAAGAGTTTGAGTGAGGGGTGTGTGGGGTCTTCCACAATGCTCTTAGCCTTTCGGATGCAGTGTGTGGTGTAAATGTCTGTAATGAAGGGAAGAGAGACCCAGATGAGCTTCTCAGCTGTCCTCACTATCCCAAACCAGGCAATGATGTAGCAGCTCAGGGTACTCTCAATGAACCCTCTGTAGAATGTGGTGAGGATGGGGGTGGGAAGTGGGCTTTCCTCAGCCTGCAAAGAGAGTCGAGATGCTGCTGGGCTTTCTTGGCTATGGAGCTGGTAATGAGAGTCCAGGTGAGATTCTCCACCAGGTGGACACCAAGAAATTTGGTGCTCTTCATGATCTCCACGGGGATCTGTTGATGTCTAGCAGAAAGTGGTCGTTCTGTGCCCTCCTGAAATCAACAACCATCTCTTTCACTTTGTCCACAGTCAGAGACAGGTTGTTGGCCCTGCACCAGTCCATTAGCTGCTGCACTTCATTTCTGTATGCTGACACATCGTTCCTGGTGATGAAAACCACTACAGTCGCATCATCAGTTGTGTGTCAGCAGGGTGAACAGCAGGGACCACCGTGCTCAGTGTGATGGTGTTGGAGATGCTGTCCTGACCCAGACTGACTGAAGGAAGTCCACGATCCAGTTATGAGGGAGGTGTTTATACCCAGCAGACTCAGCTTCCCAATTAGGTGCTGAGGAATGATAGTGTTAAATGCAGAACTGAAGTCTAAGAACAGTTGTCTGACGTAGGAACTTCTTCTCCAGGTGGGTGAAGGTGGTGGAAATGGCATCATCTGTTGGGTGGTTGGGTCAATATGCAAACTGCAGGGGGTCCAGTGAGGGTTCAGCCAGGTCTTAATATTCCTCATTACAAGCCTCTCGAAGCACTTCATGATGATGGATGTAAGCGCAACAGGGCAGTAATCATTGAGACGTGATGCTGAAAACTTCTTTGGTACAGGGATGATGGTTGCGGCCTTGAAGCACTTTGGAGGTATGGTGCAGCTCAGGGAGATGTTGAAGATGTCTGTGAGATCATCCATCAGTATGTCAGAGCATCCTCAGAGCATTCTGCCAGGGATCTGATCTGGTCCAGCAGCCTTCCGTGGGTTGACTCTGCATAGGGTTTTCCTCATGTCAGCCATGGTAAGACACAGCACCTGGTCTTTGGGAGGGGTGGAGATGGACTTCCTCGCTGCCATGCCTCAAACCATGCATAAAAGTTGTTCAACTCATCCTGGAGGGAGGCATCATCAGCACGAGCAGGTGATGCTGTTCTGTGGTTGGTGATAGCCTGGATGCCCTTCCACATACTCCGCGTATCTCCGCTGTCCTGAAAGTGGCTGTGTATTCTCTGTGCATGTGCATGCATTGCCTCTTTGATGGCCTGGGTCAGGTTAGCCCTCACTGCTGTTGGGGCCGCCTTGTCATCTGCTCTGAAGGTGGAATCACGGGTGCTCAGCACGCACCTTTGTGGTCATTCACAGCTTCTGGTTGGGGCGAGAAGTGATGGTCTAGGACACAGTGATGTCGTCAATACACTTGCTGATGTACCAAATCATCAATGCCGTGTATTCCTCTAAGTTGATGGAATCGCTGTCAGTTGCAGCCTCCCTGAACGCATGCCAGTCAGTGCGCTCAAAACAGTCTTGAAGATCAGAAATGGCCCCTGGCGACCAGGTTTTCATCTGCTTCTGAACCGATTTGACACATCTGATGAGCAGTCTGAATACTGGGATTAGCATAACAGCGATGTGACCTGAGGAGCCGAGGTGGGGCTGGGTTTCTGCCTGTATGCATTGGAGATGTTTGTGTAAACCAGATCCAGCATGTTCTCCCCTCTCATCACAAAGTCCACATGCTGATGGAACTTAGGGAGCACAGTCGTGAAATGCACATGGTTGAAATCTCCAGCAACAAAAGCAGACCATTAGGATATGCATTCTGCAGTCCACTGAGCGCCCCATACAGTTCACAGAGGGCCTCCTTAGCATTGGAACTAGTAGGAATATACACCCCAACTATAAAGACAGCGGTGAATTCCCATGGCAAATAAAATGGTCTGCATCTAACAGTCACAAACTCCACCAGTGATGAGCAGTAACTAGATTAGCACAGAGTCTTTGCACCATTCTGTATTGATGTAGACACACAGAACCCCACCCCGAGCCTTACCGCATAGAGTTGTGTTTCTGTTGGCGCGAAACAAGGCGAGTCCTTCTAAATGGATGGCAGTGTCTGGAACTCTGTCACTGAGCTTTGTTTCTGTGAAAACAAAGATGCAGCAGTCTCTGAACTCACACTGAGATGCCTACCACAGTAGGATGCAGTCCAGTTTATTGTCGAGGGAGCAGACATTGGAGAGCAGAATGGATGGGAGAGCTGGACAGCTAAGGTTTGTTTTAAGCGTAGCACGAACGCTTGCATGCTTACCATGCTTCGACCTCCTCGTACACCACTTCTGATGACTCAACACCCGGCTACTGGAATCAGGCAAGGCTGAGGATTGGGGGCCTGATCTCTGCAGCAAGCACGAACTCCTCCACGCTTACCACACTTCTGCCTCCTCGCACACTGCTTCTGACATCTCAAGACCCAGCCACCGGCATCAGGAGAGGCCAAAGACTGGAGGCCTGGTCTCTGCAGCAAGCCGAGATTGCATAAGCTCCTGCCACGGCTCTCCATCCAGGTACGTTTTCAGCCGGTTCTTGTACTGTAGCCGGTTCCTGGGCTGTAGCAGTGTTTGCAAACACTGGATTTCCTGTTTCTCCTGGAATTTAGTAGCTCTCGGTCCGGGAAGGCCGCTGCAAGCTGCTGCCGCACTGCCACCTTGAGCAAGACAAAAGGGCCATCTACAAGACAAAAGTGGGGACTGTGATGAAATAGCCCCCGCTTGTCTTAATGAGTACAGCTGTAATAACACTAAAAGCTTGACACTACATCCAGGACAAAATATACAGCTTTATTGACACTGCATCCCATAAACATTCATCCCTTCCACTGTTGTCAATCATTGGTAACATGGAGATGCACTGCAAATTTTCACCAAAGCTCATTTGGCATTTCATTCCAAGCCCATGGCCTCTACCATCTTGACAGACAAGGGTATTAGGTACATAAGAATGTACCTGCAATCTCATCTCCAAGCCACTCACTGTCCTGACTTGGAAATCTATCACCGTTCCTTCAGTGTCGCTGAGTCAAAATCCTGGAGCCCATTCCTGAGTGACATTGTGTGATTGTACTGAAAACAAATGGACTGGTTGAAGAAGTCCCTGCCTTCTTAAGGAAAACTAGACAACTCTTAAAGAATCATACTGGAATCAAAATATTAACCAGTGCTGGGCCCTCTACTTTTTGTCATTTACATAAATGATTTGGATGCGAGCCTAAGAGGTACAGTTAGTAAGTTTGCAGATGACACCAAAATTGGAGGTGTAGTGGACAGCGAAGAGGGTTACTTCAGATTACAACAGGATCTTGACCAGATGGGCCAATGGGCTGAGAAGTGGCAGATGGAGTTTAATTCAGATAAATGCGAAGTGCTGCATTTTGGGAAAGCAAATCTTAGCAGGACTTATACACTTAATGGTAAGGTCCTAGGGAATGTTGCTGAACAAGGAGACCTTGGAGTGCAGGGTCATAGCTCCTTGAAAGTGGAGTTGCAGGTAGATAGGATAGTGAAGAAGGCGTTTGGTATGCTTTTCTTTATTGGTCAGAGTATTGAGTACAGGAGTTGAGAGGTCATGTTACGGCTGTACAGGACATTGGTTAGGCCATTGTTGGAATATTGCGTGCAATTCTGGTCTCCTTCCTTTCGGAAAGATGTTGTGAAACTTGAAAGAGTTCAGAAAAGATTTACAAGGATGTTGCCAGGGTTGGAGGATCTGAGCTACAGGGAGAGGCTGAACAGGCTGGGGCTGTTTTCCTTGGAGCGTCGGAGGTTGAGGGGTGACCTTATAGAGGTTTACAAAATTATGAGGGGCATGGATAGGATAAATAGACAAAGTCTTTTCCTTGGGGTCAGGGAGTCCAGAACTAGACGGCATAGGTTTAGAGTGAGAGGGGAAAAATATAAAAGAGACCTAAGGGGCAACTTTTTCACGCAGAGAGTGGTACGGGTATGGAATGAGGTGCCAGAGGATGTGGTGGAGGCTGGTACAATTGCAACATTTAAGAGGCATTTGGATGGGTATATGAATAGGAAGGGTTTGGAGGGATATGGGCTGGGTGTTGGCAGGTGGGACTAGACTGGGTTGGGATATCTGGTCGGCATGGATGGGTCGGACTGAAGGGTCTTTTTTCATGCTGTACATCTCTTTGACTCTAAGTGCTGTCAGACCTGTTAAGTTTCTCCAGCACTTTCTGTTGTCATTTCAGATTTTCATCATCCACAGTATTTTGCTTTTTTAAGAGCATCGATGTGAACTTCCATACAGAAAAATTTCAGACCTCCAAAATAGCCCCCAACAAGTAGTAGTTCCTCATTGTAAGAAGCTAAGAAGTATTATTGCAATAATTAGCGAGGCTGAAGTCCAAACCAAATCATGCCAATATTCAATGTTCCACTATTGGTGATTTACATAAATGGCACATTGGACACACATAAAAGTTTATTTTTTAGTCAACAACTACAGGATTTGACTATAGAGCTTTGAGAGGTACAGAATACATTGGGTAAGCTTAAAGTCAAGTCTTAAAAAGAGCTTGAACAGATGAAAGCTAAGCAAGGATTTTAAATTATTTTTTAAAATGTATTGATTTGAGGGATGTGAGCATCGCTGGCTGGCCAGCATTTATTGTCCGTCCTTAGTGGCCCTCGAGAAGGTGGTGGTGAGCTGCATTCTTGAGCTGCTGCAGTTCACTTGCTGTGGGTTGACTCACAATGCCATTGGGGGGGTGGGGGAGGAATGGGGCTGGTGTTCCAGGATTTTGACTCAGCGACAGTGAAGGAATGGTGATTTGGTACCACGTCAGTGAGTGGCTTGAAGGTGATGGTGTTCCTGCACATTTGCCGCCCTTGTCCTTCTAGATGGAAGTGGTCATGGGTTTGGCCGGTGCTGTCTGAGGATCTTTGGTGAATTTCTGCAGTGCATCTTGCAGGAGAGTACACACTGCTGCTACTGAGTGTCGGTGATGAAGGGAGTGAATGCTTGTGGATGTAGTTCCAATCAAGTGGGCTGCTTTATCCTGGATGTGTTAGAACAGGACCAACTGTCACAAAGTGATTACTTACCTGGAAGTCCACTTATTAGATGTTAGAAATACTTTCAAGATTTAGATATTTTTAAAAATTGCAAATTTTCAGAAGTCCTGAAACTAACTGCCAGTATGTATATCTCTGCATACATCTGAGGCATTAGACATAAAACTGTCTGCCATCTAAGGTAGATGCAAAAGACCCCACTGTATGTTTGGGTGAAGTGAAGATCTCCTTAATGTCTTGCCCAATTTGTCAATCAATCAATGTCACAAAACAGTATCATAATCACTGGTCATTATCCCACAGCTGTTTGTGACATCCTACTGCATGCTGATGGACTGCTGTTTCCTCTGAAAAACAACAATAATTACTGTTCAAAAATACTTAATTATCTGCAATGCATTTGGGGACATACTAAGTTTGTGAAAGGTGCTACAGAAATGCAAGATTTCTTCTTTAAATTAGTTCTATAAAATACAGTCCGGGCATTCATTAAAATCTTAGTTAAGGAAGACATCTTCGAAAACAAGATGGGCAGAGCATTATAGGACTCTGAATCATATGGGTTATGGTGAGAAATCTGGGAGAATTTGAACAAGACTTACCTCAATGTCAGGAGCAACTAGTTGTATTTACCAACGTCAAGTTGAGATTTCCTCTGGGACTGTTAAGATGCCCCTTAGGTCTCTTTTATATCTTTCCTCTCTCACCCTAAACCTATGCCCTCTAGTGCTGGACTCCCCAACCCAGGGAAAATACTTTGACTATTTATCCTATCCATGCCCCACATGATTTTATAAACCTTGATAAGGTCACCTCTCAGCCTCTAATTCTCCAGGAAAACAGCCCAGCTTATTCAACCTCTCCCTAAAGCTCAAATCCTCCAATCCTGGTAACATCCTTGTAAATCTTTTCTGAATCCTTTCAAGCTTCACAACATCCTGTTGGAAGGAGATCAGAATTGCATGCAATATTCCAATAGTGGCCAAACCAATGTCCTGTACAGCTGCAACATGATCTCCCAACTCCTGTACTCAATAAAGGAAAGCATACCAAACACCTTCTTCACGATCCTGTCCACCTACGACTCTACTTTCAAGGAGCTAGGAACCTGCACTCCAAGGTCTCTTTGTTCAGCAAAACTCCCTAGGACCTTACCATTAAGTGTATAAGTCCTGCTAAGATTTGCTTTCCCAAAATGCAGCACCTCGCATTTATCTAATTTAAACTCCATCAGCCACTTCTCAGTCCATTGGCCCATCTGATCCCATTGTACTCTGAGGTAACTTTCTTCACTGTCACTACACCTCCAATTTTGGTGTCATCTGCAAACTTACTAATTATACCTCTTACGCTCACATCCAAACCATTTATGTAAATAACAAAACATAGTGGACCCAGCACTGATCCTTGTGGCACTCCACTGGTCACAGGCTTCCAGTCTGAAAAGCAACCCTCCACCACCACCCTCTGTCTTCTACCTTCGAGACAGTTCTAGAACATAGAACAATACAGTGCAGAACAGGCCCTTCAGCCCTCAATGTAGCGCTGACCTGTGAACTATTCTCAGCTCGTCCCCCTACACTATCCCATCATCATCCATGTGCTTATCAAAGGATTGTTTAAATCTCCCTAACGTGGCTGAGGTAACTATATCGACAGGTAAGGCATTCCATGCCCTTACCACTCTCTGAGTAAAGAACCTGTCTCTGACATCTGTCTTAAATCTATCACCCCTCAATTTGTAGTTATGCCCTCTCGTACAAGTTGACGTCATCATCCTAGGAAAAAGACTTTCACTGTCTACTCTATCTAATGCTCTGACCATCTTGTATGTCTCTATCAAATCTCCTCTTAGCCTTCTTCTTTCCAATAAGAACAGACCCAAGTCTCTCAGCCTTTCCTCATAAGAGCTTCCCTCCAGACCAGGCAACATCCTGGTAAATCTCCTCTGCATCTTTTCCAAAGCTTCCACATCCTTCCCAAAATATGGCAACCAGAGCTGTACACAATGTTCCAAGTGTGGCCGCACCAGCGTTTTGTATCGTTGCAGCATGATATTGTGGCTCTGGAACTCAATCTCTCTACCAATGAAACCTAACACACTGTATGCCTTCTGAACAGTACTATCCACCTGGGTGGCAACTTTCAGGGATCTATGTACATGGATTCCAAGATCCCTCTGCACATCCACACTACCAAGAATCTTTCCATTCACCCAGTACTCTGCCTCCCTGTTATTCTTCCCAAAGTGCATCACCTCACTTTAAGTTGCATTGAACTCCATTTGCCACCTCTCAACCCAATTCTGCAGTTTATCCAAGTCACCCTGCAACCTGTAACATTCTTCCAAACTGTCCACTACTCCAGCAACTTTAGTGTCATCTGCAAATTTACTAATTCATTCACCAATGCCTGCGTCTAAGTCATTTATAAACATGACTAAACAGCAGTGTCCCAAAACAGATCCCTGTGGCACACCACTAGTAAACAGACCCCAGGCTGAATATTTTCCATCAACCACCACTCGCTGCCTTCTCTCAGAAAGCCACTTTCTAATCCAAACTGTTAAATCACCCACAATCCCGTGCCTCTGCATTTTCTCCAACAGCCTACCATGTGGAACCTTATCAAAGGCTTTACTGAAGTCCATGTATACCACATCAACTGCCCTACCCTCATCCACATGCTTGGTCACCTTCTCAAAACCCTCAATGAGATTTGTGAGACATGACCTGCCCTTGACAAAACCTGTATGCTAATGACTAGTTCTCTCTGTATTCCATGAGATCTAACCTTGCTAACCAGGCTCCCATGGGGAACCTTGTCAAACACCTTACTAAAGTCAATATAGATCATGTCTACCGCTCTGCCATCATTCATCCTCTTTGTTACTTCTTTGAAAAACTCAGTCAAGTTTGTGAGACATGATTTTCCATGCACAAAGCCATGTTGACTATCCCTAATCAGTCCTTGTCTTTCCAAATACATGTACATCCTGTCTCTCAGGATTCCCTCCAACAACTTGCCCACCACTGACATCAGGCTCACCGGTCTATAGTTCCCTGGCTTGTCCTTACCACTTTTCTTGGCACCATGCTAGCCAACCTCTAGTCTTTCGGCACCTCTTCTGCAACTATCAATGACACAAATATCTCAGCAAGAGGCCCAGCAATCACTTCTCTAGCTTCCCACAGGGATCTAGGATACACTTGATCAGGTCCTGGGGATTTATCCACTTTTATATGTTTCAAGACAGCCAGGACTTCCTCCTCTGTAATATGGACATTTTACAATATGTCACCATCTATTTAGCTACATTCTATATCTTCCACGTCCTTTTAAACAGGAAACACTGATGCAAAATACTTGTTTTGTTTCTCCCCCATCTCCTGCGGCTCCACACAAAGGCCGCCTTCCTGATCTTTGAGGGGCCTTATTGTCTACCTAGTTACCCTTTTATCATTAATGTATTTGTAATGGCCCTTTGGATTCTCCTTAATTCTATTTCCCAAAGCTATCTCATGTCCCCTTTTTTCCCTCCTGATTTCATTCTTTCATATACTCCTACTGCCTTTATACTCTTTAAGGATTCCCTTGATCTATCCTGTCCATACCTTACAATTTCTCCGCCTCCGCCGTATCTGCTCCCAGGAGGACCAGTTCCACCATAGGACACACCAGATGGCCTCCTTCTTTAGAGACCGCAATTTCCCTTCCCACGTGGTTAAAGATGCCCTCCAACGCATCTTGTCCACATCCCGCACCTCCGCCCTCAGACCCCACCCCTCCAACCGTAACAAGGACAGAACGCCCCTGGTGCTCACCTTCCACCCTACAAACCTTTGCATCAACCAAATCATCCACCGACATTTCCGCCACCTCAAAAAAGACCCCACCACCAGGGATATATTTCCCTCCCCACCCCTTTCCGCCTTCCGCAAAGACCGTTCCCTCCGTGACTACCTGGTCAGGTCCACACTCCCCTACGACCCACCGTCCCATTCTGGCACTTTCCCCTGCCACCGCAGGAACTGTAAAACCTGTGCCCACACCTCCTCCCTCACCTCTATCCAAGGCCCTAAAGGAGCCTTCCACATCCATCAACGTTTCACCTGCACATCCACCAATATCATTTATTGTATCCGTTGCTCCCGATGTGGTCTCCTCTATATTAGGGAGACTGGGCGCCTCCTAGCAGAGCGCTTTAGGGAACATCTCCGAGACACCCGCACCAATCAACCAAACCGCCCCGTGGCCCAACATTTCAACTCCCCCTCCCACTCTGCCAAGGACATGGAGGTCCTGGGCCTCCTTCACCGCCGCTCCCTCACCACCAGACGCCTGGAGGAAGAACGCCTCATCTTCCGCCTCGGAACACTTCAACCCCAGGGCATCAATGTGGACTTCAACAGCTTCCTCATTTCCCCTTCCCCCACCTCATCCTCGTTTCAAATTTCCAGCTCAGTTACTGTCTCCTTGACTTTTCCGACCTGCCTATCTTCTTTTCCACCTATCCACTCCACCCTCTCCTCCTTGACCTATCACCTTCATCTCCTCCCCCACTCACCCATTGTACTCTATGCTACTCTCTCCCCACCCCCACCCTCCTCTAGCTTATCTCTCCATGCTTCAGGCTCACTGCCTTTATTCCTGATTATGGGCTTTTGCCCGAAACGTCGATTTCGCTGCTCGTTGGATGCTGCCTGAACTGCTGTGCTCTTCCAGCACCACTAATCCAGTATATACCTTACATATGCTTCCTTCTTTTTCTTTTGTCATCCCAACATTCCCGACACCTTCCAGCCTTTCCTTTCACCCTAACAGGAATATACTGTCTCTGGATTCTCATTATATCATTTCTGAAGGCTTCCCATTTTCCAGCAGTCTCTTTACCAAGAACATCTGCCCTCAATCAGCTTTTGAAAGTTCTTGCCTAATACCATCAAAATTAGCCTTCCTCCAATTTAGAAATTCAACTTTTCGATCTGGTCTATCCTTTTCCATCACTATTTTAAAACTAATACACTTGTGGTCACTGGCCCCAAAGTGCTCCCCCACTGACACCTCAGTCATTTGCCCTGCCTTATTTCCCAAGAGTGGGTCAAGTTTTACACCTCCTCTACTAGGTACATCTACATATTGAATCAGAAAATTTTCTTGTGCACACTTAAATTCCTCTTCATCTAAATCCTTATCACTATGGTAGTCCCAGTCGATGTTTGGAAAGTTAACATCCCCGACCATAACCACCCTATTATTCTTACAGTTAACGGAAAATTCCTTACAAAGTTGTTTCTCAATTTCCCGCTGACTATTAGGGGGTCTATAATAAAATCCCGATAAAGTGATCATCCCTTTCTTATTTCTCAGGTTCAACCCAAATAACTTTCCTGGGTGTATTCCCAGGAATATCCTCCCTCAGTACAGTTGTAATGCTATCCCTTATCAAAAACACCACTCCCCCTCCTCTCTTGCCTCCCTTTCTGTCCTTCCTGTAGCATTTCCTGGAACATTAAGCTGCCAGTCCTGTCCATCACTGAGCCACATTTCTGTAATTGCTATGATATCCCAGTCCCACATTCTTAACCATGTCCTGAGTTCATCTGCCTTCCGTGTTAGGCCTCTTGCATTGAAATAATGCAGTTTAATTTAACAGTCGTACTGTGTTCTCTGCTTTGTCCCTGCCTGCCCTGACTGTTTGACTCACTTCTGTTCTCAACTGTATCAGTCTCAGATTGATCTCTTTCCTCACTATCTCTCTGGGTCCCAGCCCCCAACCTTACTAGTTTAAATCCTCCCGAGCAGATCTAGCAAATCTCCCTGCCAATATATTAGACCCGTTCCAATTCAGGTGCAATTGTCCTTCTTGTACAGGTCACTTCTATCCCAGAAGAGATTCCAATGATCCAAAAATGTTAATCCCTTCTCCCATGCACCAGCTCCTCAGTCATGCATATCCTAGGATATGATGGCAGTGGCAAATACTTCCAGGTATGGTCATTAGGCGAATCAAGCTAGCATATGACAAGATGGATGCCATAGTGTCATGGTAGGTGGTCAATGGGGTGGGGTTCAGGACAACAACATGAGAAACTCACTAAACCTGGTGGAGCGAAAATGTATGAAAATGACAAGGGTCAGCCCAGGTTTCTAATTCCTGGGCATAATTTTTAAGGCTGTAAATTTATAAATTTGTGTAACTTAGCTGACTATTAACCTTGCTTATTAGCTGCAGAGATTACAATTTTGTGAAGAGTCTTGTTTTGTATTGCTGAATAAAGCCACGTATTGTTGAAGATTTTTGTTTTGTACTGATCAGGACTATTCACAACAAATATCAGCATAAACAGAAAACAATCTTTTTATACTTTATAACAAAGAGTGCTGAGTTTTTTTCAGCAGTACCCTACCGAATAAAATATTTGAGATAAAAATATGTACACACTGGTTAAACAGTATGCTGAAAATAATACCCTGTAGAATTTCAAGTTCGATAAAACTGGCAGCCGGCAGTGGGAATTAAAGGACAGTTTAATGACTAAAATTTCCAATTAACATTCTGTTCATTAGATTTGTAATTTCTGTTTTGAATTGAATTTTCTGTCAATGACTTTTTTGATAATGACTCGCAAAGTTTCATTTTAGTACACAATTTTTTTAAACTTATAGAAGGCACATTTTCAAGGTCATTGAAGGTGTCCAGTTTACATTGGTAAATATTTACTGTTGTTACAACATTTGCAATCAGTACAATTGGCTTTTGTTTTGAAAAGTGGGGTTAATTATTTCACTTAAAAGTGTGACTCATCCAAAATGCTGACTGACCAATAAAAGAGCTACCTCAAAGGAAAAAAAACTTGTATTACTGGAGCAAGACTAGACCAATTCAAGAATGCCAGCTTCATTATAAAGGACAATATTCTCCTAAATACTGAACTTTGCTTGCACCTTCTGCCCAGTTAACAGCAATTATATGGCCCAGTGTCATAGAATATTTTTAAAAAGGTGGAAGGAGCAGTGCTATATTTTGGCACTTTAAAGAGAGTTAACAGTATTATAGGCATCCCCTAAGTATTCTTTTCCTTACTTGCTCCTGCTGTTAGATGCAAATCTTCTCTTACCCTTTTAAATCTTTAATTACCATCATCTTGTCACCTTTGTTTTAAACATGAAATGCTCAAATCCAAAGCTTCAGTGAGGTGGATGCGAGTAGTTTTATTTTCAGCTTAAGTGAGTGCAGCTCGTTTAACTGTTAATTATGCAGGGAGGTTTGTTTGATTGAGGCTGGTAATATGAATATGCTCCCAATGTCGACCCTCTGTCTCAGTGGTTGGGCTTGTAAAAGGATTACAATGATGTATATATGGTTCATGGCTAAGTAGGCTAATGAAAGTAACTCATTTAATCAAACGCAATTAATTAAATGAACTTATGATATTAACCCATCATTCCTTGCATGTATAATTTATATTAATTGATTGGCTTGGTTCAAATTGACCAATCAGGTGGGGCTCAGACAGCCTAAGGATGGGGATGGTGCCATTAGTGTTGGTTTGATACAAACTGTAATTGATGGGTCAGTGTGTTTTAGGGTTGTAGCTATGGCTTTGTTAATTGTCATAAGAACCTCAAATTGATTGTGCCTGCATTAGAACATACATTTGAATTGATTAATGTTTTGTTCTAAAATTAATGTGTGTAATGGATGGGCGGTACAATGCTTTATTTATTGGGTTCATTAATGCAGTCTCTGGAAAAGTTAGGCTACAAAGAGCAGATCGTTAGGGATGAGTTGAGTGGAGTCATCGATGATGGAGAGACAGCATTCAGTAATTGCATTTAAGCTGCTGGCTGCAAGCTTTGCTGTCTATCGTGAATGCCATAAGTAACCTTATCTATTTGTTAAATGAGGAAAGAAATGCTTAACAAATTAAGGAGATGTATATCATATGCACAAGTACTTGTATATCAAAATCTATATCAAAAATTTTAAAATGTACTCACACCCCTCTGTATACAAAGGTCATTAGATAAATAAGATGAGAAAAAAATTGCTTCTGTGCGCAAGATATTGATTTTCTGATCTTCATGCATCACAGTTGGATTGTGCTTAAGATATTTTACCAGAGTGGTAAGGATACACACTTGTAAAAAAAAGTAAGACATTATTGAATAGATTTATCATATTCTGTGTGCATTTTGACATTTACAAATAAATGCTAGGGTGTTTCCAGGCATGGTGCAGTCACAAATTTTATTCCATATGGGACCACGAGTAAGGAACTCCTGTCACTCTGCTGCCTATCAGGAGCATACACTGAAGTTTCTCTGTCTCTAACTTAAGCATTAATGCCAGAATGATTGTTACCTGTCACATGGTGGTGCACAATCCTCTCATGCTGATTTATCATTGCATTGCTTTAAGAATGAAAGCACCAGTTCAGATGCCAAGTTGACTGTTTTGTTATTGAGAAGCTGATCGCAAAATGGCTCCAACCAGATTAGATTATGGATAAGTTCTAAATGAAAATTGATCTTTTCCCTAATTCTATTTTGGCTTGTGATTTTTCTGTTACTTCCCCTCAGTAGTTTCCTCCAAGCATATATTTACCTCTTCTGTGGTAGGATTGCTCAGTATACAAGGATTGTCTCTGCGATCATTACAACTTCACCGCTTTCTGTGACTTTTCTCAACCTTCTTTCAGATGATCTGCAGAACTTGAGGAGGAGGGGTTGAAAACATATTGACTTTCAAGAGTTACAAAAACAGGCCAGTGATATTGTAGGTCCATAAACAGAGCGATCACTGATGCATTGAATTAATCATTATGACAGAAGGTTATGATGATTGTGCAAATAAAATAATCATAAATTATCGCATAGAAATAGATAAAATAAAAACACATTAAAAGAATAAAAGGATAACAGAATTTCATAGACTTAAGTAATCAAATAATTACAAGACACTACAAAATATTTTGCACCCTAAAACAAAAGATCTGATTTATTCTGCAAGAAGGTATTAAAGTCTGTGGATCAACTGTTATAAGATTGTAAGAAATAGGAGCAGGATTAGGCCATTTGTCCCTTCAAGGCTTTCCTGTTATTCAATTAGATCATGCCTGATCTGCCTCAGGCTTCAATCCTCCTTTTTGCCCTCAACTGTTCAACACTTAAAACATTTATCTAACTCCTCTTTTAATGCTTTCATTTGATCTAGCCTCCAGTACTCTGTGGGATCGTGAGTTCCAGAAATTGGCTCCCATCTGGGAGAGAACATTTCCTTGCAATTCAGTTTTATATGAGTCACCTTATTCTATAACTATGTTCCCAAGTTTGAGATTTTCCCACTCGTAGAAACATGTTCTCAACATCTATGCACAAAGCCATGCTGACTATCCTGAACCAATCCCTGCCTCTCCAAATGCATGTAAATCCTATGTCTCAGAATCCCCTCCAACAACTTGCCCACTGATCCATAGTTCCCAGGCTTCCTCTCGTGACCATTCTTGAATAAAAGAGAGAGGCCACAAGGAGAAACCATGGAAAATTGTGTCTCACAAACTTGATTGTGTTTTTTGAGGACAGAGTGGTAGACGTTGTCCACATGGGCTATTGTGAAGTCTTTGACATGGCTCTGCATGATTGACTGGTTAGTAAAGTTAAACCACATGAGAGCTTGCCAATTCAGTACAAAATTGACTTGATAGAACATGAGAGGAGAAAGATTTAAAAGGGATCTGAGGGACAACATTTTCGCACAGAGGGTGGTCTCCATATAGAAAGAACTGCCATTACAAGTGGTAGATGCAGATACAGTTATAACATTTTAAAGACATTTGGACACATAAATGAATAGGAAAGATTCTGAGGGATATGGGCTAAATGCAGGCAAATGGGACTCGTTTAATTTGGGAAATTTGTTCAGCATGGAAATGTTGGACCAAAGAGTCTATTTCTGTGTTCTAGGACTCTATTACTCTACCTGCCCTGTCAAGCCCCTTCAGATCTTGTATGTTTCAATAAAATCACCCTTCTTCTTTCTAAACCCTAATGAAAAACAGCTTAACCTGTTTCATAGTTCTTGATCAGTCAACTCCTTCATCCCAGGAATGAGCCTTGTGAATGAATCCTTTTTGAACTGCCTCCAATGTTATCATTAAATTTTTAATCATTTATATGGTATTTATGAGACTGTCTTGTAGTCTATTCATTCTGCATTTTATTTATAGAATGGCGTAGTTTCTTCTTAATTCCATCACATATATTTTTGTATGGTTGTGGCAAGAAATCGTGAAAACAAGAGGTGGGATTTCAGAATTTTCTAGTGAAATCAAAACAAAAACACATAATTAATGGGTCGATTTTTGTCAGAGTTGCTTTGATGTATGTGCTGCCTATGATTAGTTTCAGTATTCATTTCTAAACACCTTTGAGCTTTAATAAATCTAGCGTTGCAAACTAGCATGTCATGTTCAACAATGTGTCCAATGTAGCTATCAAATACAGTGAATAGTTCATAGAATCCTTACAGTGTGGAAACAGTTCCTTTGGCCCAACAAGTCCACACCAAAGAGTAACCCACCCAGACACATTCCCAACCCTATTACTCTACATTTATCCCTAGCTAATGCATCTAACCTACACATCCCTGAACACTAGAGGCAATTTCGTATGGCCAATTCACCTGATTTGCACATCCTTGGATTGTGGGAGGAAATCTGAGCACTCAGCAGAAATTCATGCAGGCACAGGGTGAATCTGCAAACTCCGCACAGACAGTTGCCCAAGGCTGGAATCGAATCTGGGTCTGAGCGGGTGCACTGAGTCACTGTGTCATCCCATTCAGTTTGAGATACATTGTGATGTTTGAAAAGCTGTGGCAGGAGAGATCCGAGATAGATTAGAGTGGTGCTGGAAAAGCATAGCAGTTCAAGCAGCATCCGAGGAGCAGTAAAATCGATGTATTGGGCAAAAGCCCTTCATGCCCGAAACGTCGATTTTACTGCTCCTTGGATGCTGCCTGAACTGCTGTGCTTTTCCAGCACCACTCTAATCTAGACTCTGGTTTCCAACATCTGCAGTCATTGTTTTTACTGCAGGAGAGATCCTCCAGTTACACTGTGAAGCATCTCATGCACTTGGTAATTCTTGCATACATAATAATCACAGAAGATCGTAATATTAACTGAAACCCAGGTTACCCAGCAACTTTAGGATGTCACAAAATTTTAAACTATAAAATCTGAAAACTGGCCTATCCATATTTGTTTTCTTTTGATGAAACAATATTTCTCAAAATTCTATGTCCATCAAGGTGAGGAAAGGTAAGATAATGGAGCAGAATTCTAACCTTTCTAACTGAGCACAACTATCTAATATTTCCAAATCAAATTGTTCTGGCAGTCCCTCAAAGCTCGCTTGCTACAGACTATGACAAGAACTTGTTCACTCTCTCTTGCTTTAATATAGGGAAGTTGATATTTGCTGTTATCTCACATGTGGTTCTGGCTGACCAGGAGACTCCCAGCTCTTCTTGAAGGAATTACAAGTTGTTAGTAAGCCTGTTGGCCAAGGTGGGAATGTACCTTTGGTAACTGGGCTTACTACCCTCTGTATCACTGAGATCTCTCTCCCAATACTTCTCTCTCCCAAGTCAAGTGTAAGCTTAATAACATGTAGGTAAAAGCTTCTCCTACATCACCCCAGTAAAATGTTTATTCTGCAACCTCAAAAAAAACCTTGTGAAACTAATACGATTGTTTGAAGCATTCATATTGTCATTTGGGTGAGATAGTCAAATCAATGTTGCCTTATGAACAGCATATTTTATGTGGACCTCCTGGAACTGGGAATAATTTGGGTTGTTTACTTAAGAATCTAGCTTGGATGTAAATATAGATCTTAAAGGTGAAAGTAAATTCATTTGAATCCACCTACTGCAAAGCTCTCACATGCTGTTTTGTAAGTCATTAAAAATTGCAGTAGCACAATAGATCTTTATATAGATTTATAAACCTTTCCAAGAAATTATATTGGCAATGTTTCCACAATGTAGTTAGAATTTAATGACCATCCCCTGTGGTGAGTTTGGTGACAAAGGTTCCTTTAATCAGCCAGAAGGCTGCCATGTGGAGTCTCACCACATGGTCTTATCACTGGTCCAATTAAGTCTGGGACAGCTAGGCTTGTGGATGCCCTTCCAATTGAGGCCCTGAGATGGCTATTTAATGCAATGGGTTATTTCTGGGCTTGCAGGGGCATCCATCCTTCAAAGGTATTCAGTCCACTGATCAATGGGCTGGCCCATGGCATTGGGATGTTCGGGAGAGAGGCGGAAGGTGATCTGTTGAGAACCACAAACAGTCCTTGCTGCTGACTTCCCAAACCGTACCCCTCCCCAGTGAACCCTCCTCCCTTGCTTTCTCTGTGATTTTCTTGTGATCCCCTCCATGACTCACATGTGTTGCATGGGTGCATTATTGGCTGCTGCCACAGCCTCTCTGGTGGCACTATTGAGTGACAAAGTGTTGTAAGCCTCTGATTAGACAGCAGTTTTGGAGGGCAGGTCTTCAGCCTCCAAGGTCCTTGCTGCAGAGTGTATGCAGTTAAATGCATGTCACTTTATAGGAAGCACCATTAGAAGCATGAAGAGGAGCAGGTCATTCAGCCCATTGAGCCTGCTCATTCAACTAGATCATCGCTTTCCCAAGACATTGCTCTTCTTGGCTCCCCAGCTGGCAAGTGTGACTTGTACATTAAACTTAAGCCATTAATAGAATAAACCTTATCACTGATAGGAGATAACTTCCTGGATGTACCTCAAGATACTTTGGGTTTCATTTTGTATGGTGAATTACCTCCATGTTATTGGAAATTTAAAGTACTTGAATTGTGTGAGTTCTAACTTTTGGGTAATCCAAGATGGAGGACAGGAAAAATTTCTGGCTGAAACAGCTGCTCCTTTTTTGAGGTATTTTAGGTGTTGGAGGTGATTTCCTCGAATTCCAGGAGCAGCAATTACTGTTTTATATGCTGTTGCATTGTTTTGGAACTTTGGAAAAAAAATGTCAAAACAACAGCAGTTTAAAAGGGAGAAGAACAGACAAAGAAAGCACATGGTGAGGTTAGTGCAGGAGAGAGACAGAGAGAGAGAAAAAAACCTGCACAGTTACTGCCTTTGCTATTTGAATTCATGTATCACTGGACATTGGAGTGCATCTGGGAAAATTAACAAACAGAGAAATTCACAACTGATCTTGGAGGAATTGTTGGGTGAAGTTCACAGCACAGAATCAGATAAGTTATTAATTTTAAATGTGGCCTACAGAGAATCTGCAGTAGTGAGTAGAGTGGGTTCTTTCTTGATTCTATGTTTTTGGAGATATGTATCTTGATTAAACTTAAAATATAAGCCGTAACTATTAATTTAACCTGGGGCAGTGTTTGTAGAGGAATAAGATGGTGTTATTTTCTGGGTCTGCAGATTGTGAAGGAGCAAAAATGGCCATTAATAGAGAGACATGTGCTTCTTGTCAGATGTGGGAGTTTAAAGAGAGTTTACGTGTTACTGCGGATTATATCTGCCATAAATGCTGTTGGCTGTGAATCTTATCAGATCAAATGGATCGATTGGAGAGAAGAAGCAAAGAGAAATTTGCAACAGCAACAGTATGCGATGGATGGCAGTTATAGGAAGGGGGGAAAGTCTCACATAGATGGGTTAACTCCAGTAAAGGTAAGAGAGGTAGGCAGCTAGTGCAGGAGTCTTTTGTGGATATACCCATTTCAAATAGCTATGCTGTTTTGGAAAATGTAGGGGGTGATGGATTCTCAGGGGAATGTAGCATGAATAGCCAAGTTTCTCATATTGAGACTGGCTCGAATGCAACGAGGGGTACGTCGAGTTCCAAGAGATCAATTGTGTTAGGGGATTCTGTAGTCGAAGGTACAGGCAGATGTTTCTGTGGCCAGCAGCGAAAAAGCAGAATGGTGTTGCTTCCCTGATGACAGGATCAAGGATGTCTCAGAGAGGGTGAAGAATGTTCTCACGGGGAGAAGGGCCAGCAAGAGCTCATTGTCCACATTGAAACCAACAACATAGGAAGGTAAAAGGTTGAGATTCTGAAGGGAGATTACAGAGAATTAGGCAGAAACTTAAAAAGGACGTCCTTGAGAGTAGTAATATCTGGATTACTCCCGGTGCTACGAGCTAGTGAGAGTAGGTATAGGAGGATAGAGCAGATGAATGCATGACTGAGGAGCTGGTGTTTGGGAGAAGGATTCACATTTTTGGATCATTGGAATCTTTTTTGGGGGAGAAGTGACCTGTACAAGAAGGATGGACTGAACCTAAATCGGAAGGGGACAAATATACTGGCAGGGAAATTTGCTGGAGCTGCTCGGGAGGATTTAAATTAGTAAGGTGGGGGAGTGGGATTCATGGAGATAGTGAGGAAAGAGATCAATCTGAAACTTGTACAGTTGAGAACAGAAGTGAGTCAAACAGTCAGGCAGGCAGGGACAAGGTAGGACTAATAAATTAAACTGCATTTATTTCAATGCAAGTGGCCTAACAGGGAAGGCAGATGAACTCAGGGCATGGTTTAAGAACATGAGACTGGGATATCATAGCAATTACAGAAACATGGCTCAGGGATGGGCAGGACTGGCAGCTTAATTTTCCAGGATACAAATGCACAGGAAGGATAGAAAGGGAGGCAAGAGAGGAGGGGGAGTGGCATTTTTGATAAGGGATAGCATTACAGCTGTGCTGAGGGCGGATATTCCCGGAAATACATCCAGGAAAGTTATTTGGGTGGAATTGAGAAATAAGAAAGGAATGATCACTTTATTGGGATTGAATTATAGACCCCCTAATAGTCAGAGGGAAATTGAGACACAAACTTGTAAGGAGATCTCAGCAAGCTGTAAGAATAATAGGCTGGTTATGGTAGGCGATTTTAACTTTCCAAACATAGACTGCGACTGCCATCGTGTTCAGGGTTTAGATGGAGAGGAATTTGTTAAGTGTGTACAAGACAATTTTCTGATTCAGTATGTGGATGTAACTACTAGAGAAGGTGCAAAACTTGACCTACTCTAAGGAAATAAGGCAGGGCAGGTGACTGAGGTGTCAGTGGGAGAGCATTTTGGGGCCAGCGACCATAATTCTATTAGATTTAAAATAATGATGGAAAAGGATAGACCAGGTCTAAAAGTTAAAGTTCTAAATGGGCGGCACGGTGGCACAGTGGTTAGCACTGCTGCCTCACAGCACCAGAGACCTGGGTTCAATTCCCGCCTCAGGCGACTGTGTGGAATTTGCACATTCTCCCCGTGTCTGCGTGGGTTTCCTCCGGGTGCTCCGGTTTCCTCCCACAGCCCAAAAATGTGCAGGTTAGGTGAATTGGCCACGCTAAATTGCCCGTAGTGTTAGGTGAAGGGATAAATGTAGGGGAATGGAGTCTGGGTGGGTGCGCTTCGGTGGATCGGTGTGGACTTGTTGGGCTGAAGGGCCTGTGTGGAAAGGGTAACTCCTTTTCGTGGGTGGCACAGTGGTTAGCACTGCTGCCTCACAGTGCCAGAGACCCGGGTTCAATTCCCGCCTCAGGCGACTGACTGTGTGGAGTTTGCACATTCTCCCCGTGTCTGTGTGGGTTTCCTCTGGGTGCTCCAGTTTCCTCCCACAGTCCAAAGATGTGCAGGTCAGGTGAATTGGCCATGCTAAATTGCCCGTAGTGTTAGGTAAGGGGTAGATGTAGGGGTATGGGTGGGTTGCACTTCGGCGGGGCGGTGTGGACTTGTTGGGCCGAAGGGCCTGTTTCCACACTGTAAGTAATCTAATCTAAATTGGAGAAAGGCAATTATGATGGTATTAGGCAAGAACTTTCAAAAGCTGATTGGGGGCAGATGTTCGCAGGTAAAGGGATGGCTGGAAAATGGGAAGCCTTCAGAAATGAGATAACGAGAATCCAGAGAAAGCATATTCCTGTTAGGATGAAAGGAAAGGCTGGTAGGTATAGGGAATGCTGGATGACTAAAGAAATTGAAGGTTTGGTTAAGAAAAAGAAGGAAGCATATGTAAGGCATAGACCGGATAGATTGAGTGAATCCTTAGAAGAGTATAAAGGAAGTAAGAGTATACCTCAGAGGGAAATCAGGAGGGCAAAAAGGGGACATGAGATAGCTTTGGCAAATAGAATTAAGGAGAATCCAAAGAGTTTTTACAAATACATAAAGGACAAAAGGGTAATTAGGGAGAGGATAGGGCCCCTCAAAGATCAGCAAGGCCTTAGTGTAGAGCCGCAGGAGATGGGGGAGATACTGAATGAATATTTTGCATCAGAATGTACTGTGGAAAGGGATACGGAAGATATAGACTGTCGGGAAATAGATGATGACATCTTGCAAAATGTCCATATTACAGAGGAGGAAGTGTTGGATGTCTTGAAATGGGTAAAGGTAGATAAATCCCCAGGACCTGATCAGGTGTACCTGAGAACTCTGTGGGAAGCTAGAGAAGTGATTGTTGGGCCTCTTGCTGAGATATTTGTATCATTGATAGTCACAGGTGAGGTGCCAGAAGACTGGAGGTTGGTTAATGTGATGCCACTGTCTAAGAAGTGTGGTAAGGACAAGCCAGGGAACTATAGACAAGTGAGTCTGAAGTCAGTGGTGGACAAGTTGTTGGAGGGAATCCTGAGGGACAAGATTTACATGTATTTGGAAAGGCAAGGACTGATTAGGGATAGTCAACATGGCTTTGTGCATGGGAAATCATATCTCACAAACTTGATTCAGTTATCTGAGCACGTAACAAAGAGGATTGATGAGGGCAGAGTGGTAGATGTGATCTATATGGACTTCAGTAAGGCATTCGACAAGGTTCCCCATGGGAGACTGATTAGCAAGGTTGATTTCACGGAATACAGGGAGAACTAGCCATTTGGATAAAGAACTGGCTCAAAGGTAGAAGACAGAGGGTGGTGGTGGAGGGTTGTTTTTCAGACTGGAGGCCTGTGTCCAGTGGAGTGCCACAAGGATCGGTGCTGGGTCCTCTACTTTTTGTCATTTACATAAATGATTTGGGTGCGAGCATAAGAAGTACAGCTAGTAAGTTTACAGATGACACCAAATTTGGAGGTGTAGTGGACAGCGAAGAGGGTTACCTCAGATTACAACGGGATCTTGACCAGATGGGCCAATGGGCTGAGAAGTGGCAGATGGAGTTTAATTCAGATAAATGCGAGGTGCTACATTTTGGGAAAGCAAATCTTAGCAGGACTTATACACTTAATGGTAAAGACCTAGGGAATATTGCTGACTAAAGAGACCTTGGAGTGCAGGTTCATAGCTCCTTGAAAGTGGAGTCACAGGTAGATAGGATAGTGAAGAAGGTGTTTGGTATGCTTTCCTTTATTGGTCAGAGTATTGAGTACAGGAGTTGGGAGGTCATGTTACGGCTATACAGGATATTGGTTAGGCCACTGTTGAAATATTGCGTGCAATTCTGGTCTCCTTCCAATTGGAAGAATGTTGTGAAACTTGAAAGGGTTCAGAAAAGATTTACAAGGATGTTGCCAGGGTTGGAGGATTTGAGCTATAGGGAGAGGCTGAACAGGCTGGGGCTGTTTTCCCTGGTGCATTGGAGGCTGTGGGGTGACCTTATAGAAGTTTACAAAATGATGAGGAGCATGGATAGGATAAATAGACAAAGTCTTTTCCCTGGAGTCGGGGAGTCCAGAACGAGAGGGCATAGGTTTAGGGTGAGAGGGGAAAGATATAAAAGAGACCAACGGGGCAACTGTTTCACACAGAGGGTGGTACATGTATTGAATGAGCTGCCAGAGGAAGTGTTGGAAGCTGGTACAATTGCAACATTGAAGAGGCATTTGGATGGGTATATGAATAGGAAGGGGTTGGAGGGATATGGGCTGGTTGCTGGCAGGTGGGACTAGATTGGGTTGGGATGTCTGGTCGGCATGGATGGGTTGGACTGAAGGGTCTGTTTCCGTGCTGTATATCTCTATGACTCTGATCCTCCGGGCTATTCATTAATTTATATTAATCATGTACTAACCACAATGTACTCTCAATGTATTTCTGCACTCCATTTGGTCCTATTGATCCCACTATCATGTTGTTCACCTATTGTGCAATAGTTTTGATGATCTTTTATCCCCCTACATTTCTTTTCATTTGTGTAGTTGCTCAATATTTTCTCTCTTCTTTCTGACATCCTTCTGGTTAAGTTTCAATTGAACCTCTTTTCATGTTATTTCCATTCTCTCTCCTCTTTTTATACAACTGCCTCTTTGGCCAAGCTTCCTGACATCTCTCTTTCCTTGTGTGGCACTGTGCCAACGTTTGGCTGATAATTAAACCAAGAAGTGCTTTGGACTGATTTACTGTGTGAAAGCTGCTATATAAATGCAAGCTGCCATTGTTACTGTCCAAATTTGCTTGAAAAATCTGATAGAACAGATATTTTGGACCCCTATTTAAGGGAAATTTCCAAAATGTATCATACTAAAAGCAGCCTTGTGATCTCTTGTTTACATAAAAAAATACACATTTTAAATTTGAGCAACAACATTTAAAGAACATTAGTGAAATTTTATATTCTGCCCAACATATTGGATAGTGCTGTTGTTATTAACAATATCTTAGCCCAGTTGATTAAACTAAAAGGATCCTCCTTTAAAGTTTCCTTACCTGGATTTAAAAGCTATCCAGTACTTGCTAATTTCTCTTCCTTTCCAAGTCAACAGTTTTATCCTCACAGTGAAATCTCCCATTTAAATGAACTTAATAAGCATGGACTGCCTGATGTGACATGACATTTTTGCTTCTTCCGCCAGTCATGCTAAAACTGGGCAGTTTCATCACCCCACCCCCTGCACGTTATCTCAGCAAAGACTCTTTAAAAACATGGTTACAGTCCAACAGAGTTTACATCGATCAGCCATTCCAAAATGTGCATTATCCAGACAGAGAGGACAAGGATGAAAGAGAGGAAGAAAAAATAAAAGACGGATAAAAATTGTCAGGTTATTGATGATGGTAATAACTGCACTCACTGGGCTCCAACCATTTGAGCTGTAAACCTTAGCAGACAGGGGAGATCAGTGGAGATATGTGGCGAGCAGACAACATGAAGAAGTATGAATCTCAGCCCTCTACCTGGCAGAATTATTGGGTTCATCGAAGGAAGATTAACTGTTTCAATATGTTAAACGCCTGAGGCTACAACAGGGAGGAACCATCAGTGGAAAGAGGCATTGCTTTTGGAATCTTTCTGTTTCTCCTCTCCTGTGCAGGATATCTTTCACAGAGGTACTGAGAGACAGCTAACTGCTTCCCCTCAATAATACTGACTTGAGGAGAGTGCCCAGTTAATGCTGTGGAGAGCTGAGTCAAAACAACATCACAACATTGTCTAATGGTTTGCTCTGTGTCATTGCATAGATTTGCCCATGCTAAGCTCAGACAGTGATTGGCTCATGCTACATTGACTCTTCAAACACCCTTCCAGAATGATTCAGGGATAGTTAACCCTTTCAATACAAAGTTGATATGCTGTCCAATTGTAAAATACATTTTAATATACATTTTCCGATATTGAAACAGGTAAATTATCTCCGAGCCAGGAAGGTGAAGATAATTTTGCCTTTGCATTTCTTCCTCCAATTTATTTTCATTTGCTTTAGCTCCCTACTGTTCTTCTTGTGGAAAGCTGTTTTTTTATTTCTCACCTGCAATTCCCCACCTTGAAACTATAAGCAATAAAATTGTCCGTTTATCCTGGATAGCTGTTCTAGTGATCATGAGCTGTAGGAAGAAAGCTCTTTTGCTTAATTAAAGTGTACAACAGTGGCATAAAATTGTGTATGTTATATACTCAATCTCCAAAACTCCATAGAGTTTCATTCAACTGTACAGATAAAAGCAGGCCATTGGATCCAACTATGTCCACATGGCTGTCCCCATGGGAACTACCTGCTATATTTTTTCACCTCAACCTGTCAGCATAAACGTTTTTTTTGTGTGTGTTTCTCAAGCCTCATCTTTAAAGTTCCTTTCCCAAGCTGAGAAGTGTAGCAGCTCAACAGCTTGATCCTGTGAGACTAGGAAGACCCATGGGTCTGACTCCTGGTTGGTGCCAACATAAGGTAATAGACATGAGCTAAGCTAGAAACAGTGCACTAACCTTAGTATCCTGAATTAGAGCAAGGATAATCAGAAGAATTTATGTTCCTGATCACTGATCAGTAACCCATAATTGAAACATGAAAATATGGAGGTTTGGACAGTATTATTCAAGGCTGCAATATAGTTCCCTCATCAAATACTTTATCAACAGGCACTATGAAGACCTATCTTTTGAAGACTTACTTGGAAACTTCAACAAAGTTTTGGAAAGTGCCGGATGCTAGTGGAAAAACAACCTCAGAATGGAAAGATTAACTAAACATTTATAACAACCACAAGATTTTTTTTGTATATTCTTTCATGAGATATAAATGTCACTGGAAAGGCCAGTATTTGTTGTCCATTCCTAATTACCCTTCAGAGGTGGTATTGAGCTGCCTTCTTGAACTGCTGCAATCCATGTGATGTAGATATATCCACAGTGCTCTTAGGAAGGGAGTTCCAAGATGCTAATTGAGTGACAGTGAATGATAAGTAAGATATTTTCAAATCCTGATAGTGTGTACCTTAGAGTGGAATTTGCAGGTGGTGGTTGCCTGTGTGTGCTGCTGTAGTTGTTAAGGCTGTGCGTTATAAGCTGCTGTCAAAGAAAGGAGAAAATGAAGACTGCAGATGCTGGAGATCAGAGCTGAAAATGTGTTGCTGGAAAAGCGCAGAAAGTCAGGCAGCATCCAAGGAGCAGGAAAATCGACATTTCGGGCATAAGCCCTTCTTCAGGAATGAGGAAAGTGTGTCTAGCAGGCTAAGATAAAAGGTAGGGAGGAGAGACTTGGGGGAGGGGCGTTGGAAATGCGATAGGTGGAAGGAGGTCAAGGTGAGGGTGAACACCTCTGGGACACCCGGACCAACCAACCCAACCACCCCGTAGCTCAATACTTCAACTCCCCCTCCCACTCCGCCAAGGACATGCAGGTTCTTGGACTCCTCCATCGCCAAACCATAGCAACACGACGGTTGGAGGAAGAGCACCTCATCTTCCGCCTAGGAACCCGCCAACCACAAGGGATGAACTCAGATTTCTCCAGTTTCCTCATTTCCCCTCCCTCCACCTTGTCTCAGACAAATCCCTCGAACTCAGCACCGCCTTCCTAACCTGCAATCTTCTTCCTGACCTCTCCGCCCCCACCCCACTCCGGCCTATCACCCTCACGTAGAAGAGCACTTCCCAGTGGAGTGAACGGATTAGATACAGCAAGGGAAAGAGAAAGAAATAAAAGATGACATGTTGTTGACATTGCTAAGTTTTGTTATTGTGTTTAGTTATTGCCAAATAATGTTCTCTTACTAAATACCATTCTATTACTAAATACTATTCTATTTACATGGATTTGTTTGGAGCTTTATGTGAAAGATTTTCAGAAGTCAGGTACATGGCATATTCATAGTGCTTCACACAGAAATGCCTGATCTTGTATTTTCCTTTCTGCTTATGTAGTTGTTTTATGTTTCTATTTGTTTTTTTCTTAAAATGAAATTAGATTTGGAACAATTGCAGAAACATTGCATGACTGTCAACATTGAAAATGTAAATTTATGATCAGACCCATTCTGTTCTAAGCACCTTTTAATTGGAAAGAAAACCTATTTACTCTTGAGAGCCATTGATTTTATTTTGTTCAGGTTGAGTGTCTGACACATGGAAAAACCCATTATGATGCTTAAGAGTCTCCAAACCAAGCTCGTGAAAAATCCACACATCCAATAAAGACAACCAACATGCCCTTCTTACATTAGATATATTCTGTTTAGCCAAACCAAAAAAATTAAATACAGCTTGACAAGAGCCAAGACTTTAGAACTTCTATGTGTTCATAAGGACAGTGTAATTAGATTAGCCTGCTTAACACATACAACTTACGAGTACAGTCAGCTCACGAGAACTATCCAATCTATTATTATTACATAAAAGCAAAATCTATTATTGTATTAGCTTTCAGTGTTATTCCCTCCAGAATTGTAATCCTGAAACTCTCTCTTTCAGAAATCAGTCAAAACTTAACTACTTTGTTAGTTGGTCAACATTAACAACAAATGCAGAACCAAGGTAGATAGACAAATATAAATATAGATCAACTGACTGATGGAACTCTCTTGCAGGACTGAACTTCTGTTCTGGGAATTCTTGAACTCCTATTCTTTCCTGGAAGATCTTGGCCATTCTACCTGTCCAGCTGCCAGCAATGAATCAGACAGATTGGTCAATCAACAACTGTATCCAAGAATACTGTTGACCTGTCAGAAGCATTACATTAAGTCTGTCATAGACAAATTCAATTCCAAACATAGCAACACTAGGAACAGCATCAGGCCATTCAGCCCTTTAATCTTACTATACTATTTATCTGTGGTTTGATCTGCACCTCAATTTGATTTTCATCTATTTCAGTAGAGGTGGAAGGAGTGAATGTGTGAGCTGGTGGATGGGGTGCCAATCAAATGGACTGTTTTTTCTTTGAGTTGTGAGCTCTCCATGCTGGAGCTTCAGCTTCAGATCAAGTAGACAGTGTTCCATCATACTCCTGACTTGTGCTTTGCAGGTGGTGGACAGGCTTTAAGAAGCCAGGAGCTTAAGCTATCATGGGACTCCAGTCTTTGACCTCTACAGTGTTTGTGATGTGTGTGTTTATGTACCTTTTGTGATGGTAGATTGATAGCTGTTTATTTAACTTTCTATATTTATTTAACATTTTAAAAAAGAGAGCACCCACAGGCTTGGTCTAACCGATTCGTCCTCAAAGATCTATAGTCATCCTGCCATCTTTAATTGATGGGTCTTCTGGGGTTAGCCTATTAAATGACCACCTGTTTAAGATGGTATAGTTGGGAAACCCCATAAATGATTAATTACCATGTTTAAAGCAGAATGGATAAGGTTCTTCCTAGAGCCAACGGTAAGGATTCCAAACAAATAAAAACTGAAAGTGCTGGGAAAACTCAGCAAATCTTGCAGACTCTGTGGATGGAGTAACAGAGTGAATGATTCAAGTAAGTAATTGGACTCAAAAAGTTATTTTTTTTCTGACAACAGGAGCTGCCAGACCTGTTAAGTTTCTCCACCAACGTCCTGTTTTTATTTCAGATTTGCAGCACTCAAATTATTTTGATTTCATTTTATGATTTAATGTAACATTCTTCACTTCATTGGTGCCTTTTTAAAACAGTAGATGGTTAAAACTCCAGAGAATATAGTAAATGCAAATGCTATAGAAGTACACATTGGTAGCATGTAGGTTTAGTACAAAGCATATTATCGTGTATAAAGCCCGTCACATATGCCAGAGGCTAGTATGGCATCTTTTGCTACAAAGGCAAGTGAAAGATTATTCTATTCTGAAGTGACAGCACCACTAGTATTACCCGCCTGTTAAACTATTGGATAACTTCAATGTAACTCTGTTGAAGTCTCATCAATCAGAATTGATTTGGGGCATTTACACACAATTCATAAGTAATAAATGAATTTGCAATCTGATACACTCTTTGTGATCATAAATTCTACTCTTAAAATTTCTCAGTGTTAAATGTTTTCCCAAGGTAAATCTTCAGGGAAGAAAACTCAGGCTGGTATAATTTTGATGGATTTAAAAGGTTATTTTATTTGCTTTCCAATTTCTAATCCGTTCATACTCATCTCTTTCTGTCGCCAAATAGCCTGAAAATGTATATTAATATCAGGTTTGGCATCTATAACAAAGCAGCATGTGTGTAAATAGCTTGCAATGTACTTGCCTGTGATGGGAGCAGCATCCAGATTCAATTTGCCTTGCTTAACTGCAGGTAGAGTGCACCTGATTGTGTAATTAATGAGATATTGTTTTGCTTTATGAGTCAGAATAGTGTGGTGTAGAGATTGTATTCTTGCATATGTTGTCTGATGTGTCTATGAATGACATTTTTCTGCACTGTCATAATAAACTTCCTTTATTTTTTCAGATCTGTCTGGATAATGTGGATAGCCGATGCACCTTAACCCATATAAAACCCTGAGGTCCCTCATATCCTGTTTGTATCAGAAGTGTATTCCATTGCCAAGTTGGAACATAGAGAAAGAAGGAGGCCATTCACCCTCAAGCCTTTCTGACCATTCAGTTTGAGCATAACTGAACTGAATTGCAAGTCCATTTACCTCCCTTTGTTCTGTAATCTACAATATCCTTCCCCAATAGAGATCTGACACAGAGCAGAACTGTATTGATATCCATTGAATGAAAAATAACATCAAATAAAATTAAAATGAATGTTGCCAACCTAAAATCTGTAAAAGGTACATAGACACATAGGGAATAGGAGCAGGAGTAGGCCATTTAGTCTTTGGAATCGGCACTGTCATTCAACATGATCATGGCAGATCATCCAACTCCGTATCCTATTCCTGCTTTCTCTCCATACCCTTTAATTGTTTTAGCCCTAAGAACTATATCCAACTCCTTCTTGAAAACAATAAATGTGTTGGCCTCAACTGCTTTCTGTTTGAGAATTCACAGACTCATCGTTCTCTGGAGGAAAAAAAGTTGTCTTTACCTCAATCTTAAATGGAACACCTTGTATCCTTAGAGTTTGACCCCCAGTTCTGGAGTGTCTGATCACGAGGAACATCCTTCATATGTTTACCCTGTCCAGTCCTATTGGAACTTTATAGGTTTCTAAGAAATTCCATTTCTCAAAACTCCAGTGAATATAGTCCTAACCAATCCAGTCTCTCTTCATACATCAGTCCTGCTACCCCAGGGCTCGGTCTGGTAGACCTTTGTTGCATTCCCTCCCCATCCTTCCTCAGATAAGAACACCAAAACTGCACAAAATTTCAGGAATGATTTCACCTCAGCCAATACAATTGTAGCAAGACAACCCTCTGCCTGTGCTCATATCCTTGCTCTATGAAAGAAAACAGACACCTTCTTGTTCACCTGCTGTACCTGTATGCTTACTTTCAGCATGTTTTCATAAAAGGCTGTAGCTACCCATCATCATTGACAGTGCTCTAAACTGAGTTAAGTGATTGTGGTTTTCATAATATAATATTGGTGCAGGAGTAGGCTATTCTGCCCTTCAAGCCTGGTCTGTCATTCAATATAATCATGATTGATCAGCCAACTCAGTACCCTGTTCCTGCTTTCTTCCCATATCCTTAGATTCCTTTAGTCCTAAGAACCATACCTAACGCCTTCACGAAAACATTCAATGTCTTGGCCTCAACGGTTTCCTGTGGCAGAGAATTCCACAGGCTCACCACTCTCTGAGTAAAAGAAATTCTCCTCACCTCTGTCCGAAAAGATCTATCCCTCATTGTTTGACTGTGACCTCTTGTTCTGGAGTCCTCAGTCATTGAGAATATTCTTCTTGCATCTACACCTGTCTAATCCTGTTAGAGTTTTATCACTTTCTTTGAGACCCCTCCTGATGCTTCTCAACTGTAGTGAATATAATTCTAACTGGTGCAGCCTTTCCCTTTACCTCAATCCTGCCATCCCAGTAATCATTCGAGAATATCTTCTTGCACTCCCTTAATAGCCAGAATATCCTTCCTCGGATATTGGGATTAAAACTGCACACAATGCTCCAGATGTGGTCTTACCATTGCCCTGTACAGTTGAAACAAGGTATCCCTGCTTCTGTACTCGTAAACTCTTACGATGAAGACCATTTCCAATTAAAGTTAAAAAGGCACCAGGACTGGATAGGATACAGAGGTATTGACCATTACTTTCTAATCCTCTTTAGAGATGAACATGGTGTCAGAGAAATCTGACACAATCATACTTTTATTCAAGAATGTGTATGAGGATGAACCCAATAATTACAGACCAGTCAGTTTCATGTCTGTGGTTAGAAAACATTTAGAAATAATGACCTGAGGCAAAGTTAAGACTCACTTCAACAAGTATGGATTCAATAAGGGGGGTCTGGCAGGGAATTGTACAGGCAAACTATGTCTAAATAATTTATTTGTAAAGATAAAAATATTTTGCTACCAGATTGGTGCAATTTTGAGCTCTGCAAACCTGACTGAGGGAAATGTGGTCTGCAGCATCAAAATTTCATTCCCGAGGCAATGGAATTTATTGGAACCGGAGAGGGATCGGGTGTCCTGGGAACAGTTAAGAGGTTCCCGGGTGTGGAGGTGGACTAGGTGGGAGGATTTTTTTTTCAAAGGAATCATATGAAAGTTAAAGCACAAAAGAGGCCCCATCCCTCATCCCTTCCACTCACCCCAGATCGCAAATGTGCTAAAGCTTACAACCTTATATGTCCAGTTACCCATCCCACCATAGTCCCTCACACATTCTGCACCAACCTATGCTCCTCTAACCACCCAACTGGCTCCTTCTACCCTCCATACCACTGTATTTGTAGTGTACTGGAAGCAGAGAGAAACCAATGAGGAACATACATGAAAACAATCCCAGAACCAGCAGCAACCTCCAATAGGTGCCGATTAGCCTCTATTTGAAGCCGTCGTAGCTGAGGGTCTGCTCAGGATGCAGAGGAGCTATAGACAACCCAGAGACCTCAATGCTATGTCCTCCAGGTGAGCAGGTGGATGGCTGTCCTCTCACCATGTCTGTCAAGGTAACAGCTTTTAAATTTTTTTAATGCAACCAGTTGCTTCCAAAGATCCACTGAGAACTATACAGCCAGGCTGTCATGGAAACAGTTGATAGGCCTCTGAAGATGAGGCTCTGATTCTTACATTAGACTGAGTGAGGAGGAGCCTTGCTGTCCAGTCCAGACAGAATGTGCCACATATCCATGTGTTCTGCCATCTGTACAACTGGAAAGGCAAAGAGGGGCTTTGTTGGACACTGAAGAGCTGGGAGAATGGTAACAGTCTTCTGAGGAGAAAACTGAGGACATTGAAAAGAAGGAACATCACCTTTGGCATGAGGCAGCAGTACAGCATTGTATATAACAAACCAGATTGGACTTAATTGATACTCACTTGCCAGAGATATGAGACGGATAGAATGACCATTCAAAGATGTAAATTTGCTATCGCTTAATAGACAATTTCCAGAAGAAAATGCAGCTTGTTTTTTTCTGTTTGTCTTTCTTGCATTTATCCTGCTTACAATAAAAGTTAATGTTTTCAGCTGTTTGGAGGCTTTCCAAAATGTAATTCCCCCACATTGAACAACAGAAGGCTGTTATGCTACTCTGAGGTAAGGGAAAAGGAAGGTCTCCCTTGAGCAGAGTTCAAAGATATTACTGTAATTAGGACAGGTATCCAGTTTAGTGTGATTCTTGTTGGTGCCTAGACAGGTGATGAAATAAAGTAATAATATATTACTGGAAATTAGCTTCTAATGATAAGGTAAAGCCTAGTCTTACCAAACCACAGGGCTGCTCTGTCATTACAGAGGTGCAACTGGTGGTGGTTTAACTTGAGGGTCACTAAACTTCAGGCAAGGGGAGAGATTGAGAAAGAGAATCTTTCGTGGTCACCTCAGCCAATGCAGGAAATGAGCCTGCTCTATTGGCATCACAAACCGGCCATCCAACCAATGGAGATAACCAATCCCTGTTAGCTTCTATTTCCAAAGTGAGTAATTCACGCCACCTATATGCACTCAGAAGCAAGTCTTTTTCATTTCTCTCTCACTATGTGTACTGTGAAGGCCTATGCCTGTTGGTAACAACTGTCCTGGTGCACAGCTGGACTTTAAATATGGCACTGGAATCAGGAATATCGGAAAATCCCACCATAGAACAGTGCACGATAATGAGCACACAGCACCATAGAGACAAGCCCTAAATAGAGCAAGTGAGACTTGAATCTGTACCTTCTGACCAAGAGATCAGGATATTAACATTGTGGCACAAGAGCCCCACTGCAGCACTGCAGATATTTTTTAATCAACATGTTCAGAGATGTTGTCACACACCTAAGAAGCTGGTGGAATTTGAACTGGAGCCTTCTGGCCCAGAGTTCGGTACACTACCACTGCATCACAAACGGCTACATAGAAAAGGTATGTAAGCTTTAACAAAGGTGCAGAAAATGTGCCAGGAATAGTTGCAGAGATGACGGACTTGGGGTAGGAGACCTGATTGCAGAAGCTGGGGTTGCCTTTCTTTGAGAAGACAGGGTTGATAGGGGATTTGATACACATGTCCAAAATCATGAAGGTCTCTGCGCAAAGTGGATAGGAAGAGTCTAATCCCATTGATGGGATGTTCAAGAAACAGAGCACATCAATTTAAAGTGATTGTCAAAGATTACATGGAAAAAAAATCTAAGTACAGAGCGAGTGGTTGGTAAGGGGAATGCACTTCCTGAGAATGTGAAGGAGGCAGATTCAGTTGTGATTTTCAAGAGGGATTTTTAGAAGTCCCTGAAGAAATAAAAATTGTGAGGCAAAAGGGGAAGGATGGGCAAATGGGACTAGCTTAACACATTTTTTTTTGGATAGCTGACACACAGTTGATGGGCCGAATGGCTTCCTTTTGTGCTTTAATCACTCTATGATTTTCATGTGTAGTGATCCTCCAGTGTGGTACTGAGAGAGTGTAGCACTATTGCAGGAGCTATATTTTGGATGAGACATTAAACAAAAAGATGATCAGAGGATTAGATAGGGTAGACAGTGAAAGTCTTTTTCCTAGGATGATCCGTCAGCTTGTACGAGGGGACATAACTACAAATTGAGGGGTGACAGATTTAAGACAGATGTCAGAGACAGGTTCTTTACTTAGGGAGTCACATTAGGGAGTCAACTCAGCCACATTAGGGAGATTTAAACAATCCTTGGGCAAATGGATTGTTTAATGGATGATGGGATAGTGTAGGGGGACAAGCTGAGAATAGTTCACAGGTCGAAGGGCCTGTTCTGTGCTGTATTGTTCTATAATTAGATTAGATTCTATTCCCTACAGGGTGGAAACAGGCCCTTTGGTCCACCAAGTCCACACCGACCCTCCAAAGAGGGTCACCCAAACCCCTTTCCCGCTGCCTAATACACCTAACATTATGGGCAACTTAGCATGGCCAATTCACCTAACCTGCACATCTTTGGACTGCAGGAGGAAACTCCACATAGACAGTTGCCTGAGGTTGGAATCAAACCTGGGACCCTGATGCTGTGAGGCAGCAGTGCTAACCACTGAGCCACCATGCCACCCCTATATTCTATGTGCTAAAACCCTTCCTACTCTTTTAGGTACCTTTTAGAGAGTAATATTTCGAAGAACAGGAGATTCCTCTCCTATGCCCTGTCCAATCAGTAGCCTTTAACAAACGTCACTAAAATCAGGTTCTGAGGAAGGGCCACTGGATCCAAAACATTAACTTTTTTTCTCTCCACAGATCCTGCCAGACCTGCTGACCTTTACCAGCAATTTCTATTTTTGTTCTTGGTACTGAAATCAGGTTCACTGGTATTGCTCTATGTGAGATCTTGCCTGGTGCAAATTGGGTGCTGTGTTTACTTCAAAAGTACTTAATTGGTTGAAAAACACTTTCAGACATCCTGATGTTGTGAAAGGCAATATATAAATGCAAGGTTTTCGATCTTTTTCGACTTTGCATTCTAATTAGTCTAAGTAACAAATATAGGAAAGCTATTAAACCAGTGTAGTATTTTAAATACTTTTTAAAAAAAGTTTTCCAACAAATGGAGTTTGTTGGTGTCTTATATATTTAATAACAATAATATAATAACCGATGATTGCAATATAAATTTTGGGCAGTCATAAAATTATTTTGTCCTTCAGGAGTAATGATCGAATACCCGACCTTCATGTTTGTGTATGACAGTATTAATAATAATCTGCAAAATTAACAAATGGATTTACTATTATCTGTACTGAGCATTTAGACTTGCATGCACATTGTAGAAGAGAAACAGTTCAATTAATGCAATTGGTTTAAATCTGTGTTTCTGCTCCCCACAAACTTCCTCCCACCTCACTTCATCTTCCTCTATGCTTCCATTCCTTTCTCTTTAATGTACAGATCTAAATTCTCCTTAAAACATCCTCCTTACCCCACTTCATACAACAGAGAATTCCACTTTCTAATGTCTATCTGATTGACCAGCAGTTCCACCTTTGTTTCTTGAATTTATTAGTGGCCACTTTATATTTATGGCTTCTAGTGTTGGGCTTCCTAGAATTTGAAACTGCTTTTCGGTATGTACCCCATCTACCTTGTATATCATTTTAAAAACCTCTATTTGGTCACCTCTCAGTCTTCTCTGTTCCCTCATTGTTGAGAGATATAACTGCTCTGTTGTTGCATCTTCTTCACAAAGATTCTATTGCACTCCTTTCGGTATAGTAAGCACCCATTTTCCTCCAGTGCTTTTTTAATGCAAGGTAGCCATACTGCCAACTCTGGTTAGGTAGGCAAGAATGTGGAATTTCTTATAAATCCTCAAGAGGGTGTGCTTCAACAGGGAAGGAAGATAAATACCCCTTTTGGTCTCTTGTTTAAGTTCGTTCAACTTTTCTCTTACCCGCCCTCAACCCTCCTAACTTGACGACATAGCTGAATTGGTGAGCAAGGAAGAAGAAATGTAAATTGCAGAGGAACGTGCCACTTAGAGATAAATCCAACTTAGCAAACCATGTTGGTTTATAAACAGCTTACTGTCAGGCTAATATACTTAGTTAGAAAGTCCAATCATGCTGGATTAGGATGAACTCAGGATCTGAATTACTCCAACCTGCTGAATCCAGAAATAAAAACCTGAGCAGATTAGGCTGTACCTGTCCAATAACATTAATAGTATGTAATATCAAAAGCATGCTTTGTTTGATTCGTCCAGAGACAAGGCCATTTTCTTGTATCATGTCAAATGCTGAGGTTGAGTATAAGAAAGCTCCTAATCTGCAAAGACCTCCAAATATAACAATTACATCTACATTTCATTGGTAAGTCCATATTTGGAACATTGAAAGAAACTGTGAGTACCCCATCATAGAAAGACATGGAAATCGAAGAGAGTATACGACATAAGTACATGAGGATAAACTGCAGAATGGAAACCACAGTTATGAGAAGAGTGGAAAACAGCAAGAGCAATTTGGATTCATATAGCAACTTTAGCACACTAAAACATTCCAAGCCAACTCACAGAAGTGACTACTAAAAATTTTTAGGGAAGGAATTCCAGATCCTAGTGTCCAAGTAGCTGAAGGCTTGACTGACAATGGCAGAGCATTGAAGAAGCAGGGACAAGAGGTGGTGAGAGTGGACAGTTAAGCAGCTGACCAGATTTGGAGGAGCACAGAGGTCTTTGGAGGGCTGTAGGGCTGGAAGAAATGGAGTGGGGTTGAGGCCACAGTCAAATTTGGAAACAAGAATGACAATTTTATAACTGAGACTTTGTCTGTTTGTGAATCCGTGTGGGTCAGAGAGCACAGGGGTAAAGCAGACTGACTTCGTTCATGTTTTCCATCTTTCTTTCCAGTTTTAGGTTTTGCTTCTTCTCCTGTACAAGAACATGAAGAAACTGGCTCTTCTCTTAGAAGTGTTGTGGAAAGAATAGATCAATTTGAATACACTTTCCATCACAACATTGCTTGTCTTTAAAAACAAATAATGGCCACCCACACAAGGTACCTTTGCTAGTTATCCATGCCTTTATTGCTTGAAATACTAAATATCCATTATTCATCTGTAATTTTTCACGTACAAACTTGTAGGAAATGTTTCATGTAATGAATCAAGTAAGCCAATTTCAATTATAATGTGAATGACTGGACTGAGTGACCAATATTACAAATTGATCATTTTCATTAAAAATGCATTATATGTAGAAACACTGATGAAAGTAGGAAATGAATGAATGAAGTGAGTGGATATTTACTACACTCCATTACCTATAAAATTAATTTTCTGTGAATCTGGATGAAAGGATGAAGTGATTTAGTGTAGAAAGTAATTAAGATTAAGAAGACAAGTCAAAATTAGGAAAACATACTTGCATTTATAGAGCACCTTTCATTCCCTCCTGCAGCGCTACACTGAGGCATGATGCTGGATTTTACATATGAGGTGTGGGACTTGAACTCACAATCGTCAACTGAAGAGATATGATTCCAAACACTGAACCAAGTTAACATATAAAGCCTGCCTCTGAAGTGTCAATCAATCAATCTCAAAATCATTTATGAAGAAATGATTAAAAATCCATCATGTGACAAAAAGAGTTTTGATGGCATAATCAGCTCAAGCCTATTTCCACTAAGAGAGAAGCAGGCAAAACCCCTTACATGGATGATTATTTGACCATGGAATATTTTGTCACAGGGAAAACTCGAAGCTGACATTTTTAATCTCAAATCTTTTAAGAAGAGGGTGGATAATTATTTGAAGCAAAGGAAATTAATGAGCCATGTGAAGCAAGCAGTGAATTATTTTTGGATTACTTTGGTATTGAGCTCTCACAAATATGATGGGTTTAACGATCTCCTTTTATGCTGTTCTCAGTGGTTGTGCAACAACTTAGTCAGGTACAATATGTGAATTCTTCTGCCAGGAGCACATATTGGGTGTGGAGGTCAGTGTGCCCCACAGGATTTCATGTCTGTCAATTTTAATTGCCCAAATTCCATGTTGGGAACACAAATTCAAAACATTTAACAAGTCTAGACATTCAAATTGATTATCTCTTTGGTAGTCTGGATGTACTGACTTTTGAAATAGAATTTTAATGTGTTATGCCAGGAAAAGTTGCAATCTAAAATGTCTGTGACTACGCTCCTTCTAACTCGAGGCTTTATATATAAAAAAAGACAGTGAGATTCTTGAGACATTGATAAATGTATTGTTGAGAGGTTCAGGACTACATATTGAAGACCAAACTCTGGAACTCCTTCTTTGACGGCACTGCAGGAGTACCATCACCATACAAATTTCAACTGTTCAAGAAGGCAACTCACTATCACCTTCTCAAAGAGAATTAGAGATGGGCAATAAATGCCAGCAATGGCCACATCCCATGAATGACTAGTTATGTGGAAATTCAATGGAATTCACTTCCTTTCTGAGTGCTGAGCCTAATGGCAGATAATTCTAAATAAATTCTAATCTCCAAATGTGTGTCTTTTTCACAAAAGCTTTTCCTTCTTGAAATCAGATGCATTTGTTTTCATGGCTCTGAAGATATTCTTGTGTTTCTTTGACTCTGATTGAATAACAATTAGGGTTCTTGTTTATCTGAATCATAGACAAACTCATTAACAAAAAAAAATCATGTCATTATAATGGCAGATTTCAAGCCTTTCTTACAACTGAGAAGAATTTTGTGTTTGTTCAGCTGTGATCTTTAAACTTTTGATGAAGGAATTCAGTGATAATTAATACAATAAATTTTTACCTTGTATTTTGGGCATCTATATGTATTTGCATTGGCATCAACTGTACAAAGGCTACTATCTATACATTGCTATATCCAGATGGATAGGCTTGGCAATGAGTTACAAGCAATAATTCAATCAATAAAATGTCAGGGACCATGAGATCACAGCTCAAGTGGATTATGAATGTCAGCAAGACCCCTCAATTGAATTATTGCCATAAAGGCATTGACAGACATTTGTTACTCTTTGTACTATATATTTTGTGGTTTATTTTATCTCGGACTGTCCCCTTTTCAGTTGTCTCATGATTTTACAGCCAGCACTTTGAGCATGGTGGAGCAACATAACATAAATTTAAAGGGTAATAAAGATTACAGTGACAGATGACCAGAAAGTATAGAGTACATGATATGATATAATTCATGCTATATTTGAAACAGCTTTTGATTATTTAGACATTCTATTTCCAATTCTTCCACTGAGCTGTTAAATGGTCACTAAATATTACAAACATGCTAAATGTACAAAACAAAATGAGAATCATATTTTTCAATATAGCAAAATAAAATCAACAGATCAGTGTTGACTAAACATTTTACTTTGGAAAAGTATAGCATGGAAAGTGTTACAATTATTAGTACAATCATATTTTCATTCGATTATGTTTAATAAAGCTTCAAATATATCATTTTACTTGTGCCAGCTACCTCGTTTCCTGACTTGAATCAATTGAATACTGATTGTGTTATCTCTGACTCAAAATGATAATTATTTGAAATGTCAAACTGTAGATGTCCTTACTTTCTCAACTATTCCATCTTCCTACAGCTCTCCTTCAACAGCAGAGTATTAGCTATGACTCTTGCTCCATCTGCATCTGAGTCAGAAGGTTGTGGATCCATAGTCCGCTCCAGAGACCTGGCCACAAAATCTAGGCTAATAGTACAGGGCACAGTGTGAGAGTGCAGCATCATTGGAGGCATCAATTTTCAGATCAAATGTGAAACCAAGGCCTTGTCTGCTCTCTCTGTGGGATGTAAAAGATCCCACACAATTTTGAAATAAGAGCAAGGAACTCATCATGATACTTGCCTAATATCTATCCCTGAACCTGAAACAGATGGGCTGAGTTTTCCCACTTTTAGAGTAAGTGTTATTTTTGGAGAGTTTCAAGGTAAGTGTCTCATTATGGCTAAGAGTAATTTTTCTCTTGCTGCCTTCTGTCGCTCACGTCATTGTGCATCCAAGCTTTACAGTGCTCATTTGGTGGGCATGCTTGCTGCTGCCAGGACTTTGTGTCATTCACGCCGTTGGTGCATATTTAGAACTCAGTTGCTCAATACTTGCTATGCTGCAAACCAGGAACTGACTTTCACACTCTGGTGCTTGACCACATTGGAAAGGACACACCCCAGAAAGGGAAACTGGCAGCCTGTTTTAGTGACTGGGATCTGGGGGTGCAAGTGGATGAGGAGGTGGAGAGAATGGCCTGCCCCTTTCCTGCAAAATGGCAAAGCAGACCACACCACCTGACACAGCTAGCCTACACCTGGATTGTGGCCTGGACCCAGATGATGTCCTGGATTAATGTCATCAATGTAGATCAAAGGAAATGCCCAGCAATGCCCAGAAATGCTCAAGTCAATGATCTTCTGCATTCTGCAAGAGTAAATACTGCTGTCTTCTCTCTGATACCTCACACTCCTTCTAAGTCTGCCACTGCACACAGATCTTATCAAGGCTAATAGTCTGTAGCTTTCACTACTGTATGCAGCATCTCCATTAAATGGCTCTGAGCTCCGTACTCACTCATTTGGAACTCACCTCCACCATTCCATTTGCTTTCACCTCACTCAATCCTTACTGCTTTCTGATTGCAAAACAAAATGTCCCATATTTAAGCAGATAGAGCCAAGAGGAATGGCAGGAAAGCCAATATTCATGTCTTTAGCCTATATGAGATATAGATCCTTGCAGTGGCTGGAGAGGACTATGAATCATATGGCAAAAGTGAGAACTGCAGATGCTGGAAATCAGCGTGTAGATTAGAGTGGTGCTGGAAAAGCACAGCAGGTCAGGAAACATCCGAGGAGCAGGAAAATCAACATTTCGGGCAAAAGATTTTCCTGCTCCTCAGATGCTGCCTGACCTGCTGTGTTTTTCCAGCACCTCCAGGCAATGCGATAAGCTTCATTGAGCTGTGCTGTTCTGCAAACCCATTACCAACAGTGTTAACTGATTCTTAGGATGCTCAAGCTCCCACCCCTTTGTGCAATTAATGTTCTCTCTTTCCTTTTCTCAAGGCACCAGCAACACTCACACATCCTCTGCCACACATAGTCCAGTTGCTCCTCCCCCTTGAGGAAGAGACCACAGACACTTCAAAGGATGCACTGGCAAGGCTTTCTCCTGCCCCCTCCACCAGTTCCTACTTTCACCTCGGTGCATTCTTGATTTAACCTAGATTTGGGACTGCAGTTTGGTGAGCACATTGTGTTACATCCCTATATCTGGTCAACGAAAAGATGCCCCAGATTGCTGGTGCTCAGAGGAATGCTAGATGCCAGGCACCTGCTGAAGCCCCAGGGAGAAGATGATCTCATGTTGATGACTTTTAATAACTTTGTACAAATGCAAACTCAGACACAAGCAGACTTGTCAGAGATACTCAGCAGATTAGATCAAAGGTTCAAGGAGTCCACCAACACAAGAAGGTAAGAACATAAGAAGTAACAGCAGGAATAAACCATTCGGCCCCTCAAACCTGCTCCACCATTTAATGAGACCATAGCTGAAATAATGCAAGGAAATCTGGATGCTGGAAATTTGAATCAAATGCATCAGAAAACAAAGGTGGTGGAAAATTCAGGCAGGCCTGACAGGATCTGTAGAAAGAGAAAGAGAAACAGGGTAATCGTTTTGAGTCCAGTCACCCTTTGTCAGGCCTGAAAGCTGCTGGGAAAGGGTGGTCTTTATGCAAATGACATGGGGAGGAGGAAGGAAAGGAGTGAATAGAATGCATGGAGACAGTGCTGAAAGAGAGAGGGGAAAAATAAAAGAGAGACAAACAAAGAGATTGCTGATGATAAGTGTAGAGAGAGGTAACTGCTAAGTAGGGTACTAATGAGAAGTGAAAATAGTTGAAAATTAGCTGTTTGTACATGACAGGTCCTGCGATTGTGAGGGTAATAACTATAGAGGAGGGTGTTCATGTTCTAAAGTTGTTAAGAATGTTGAGTCCTGAGGGCTGTAAGGTACCTGGATGAAGTGTTGTTCCTCCAGCTTGCACAGAGCATCACTAGAGCACTGCAGCAGGCCTGAAATAGAATTGTTGACATGTGAACACTGTAGTATGTTGAAGTGACAGGCAACCGGAAGCTTGGGGTCACTTTTGTGCACTTTCATGGGTGTTTTGCGAAGCAGTCACCCAGTCTGTATTTTGTCTCTGTGGTGTGGAAGTGACCATATCTTGAGTTACAACACTACAGATATAATTGAATGTAGTGCAGGTAAATCTTTACCTGGAAGGTGTGATTGGAGCCTTGGATAGTGAGAAGGCAAGTGAACAAGTGCTGCATCTTCTGCAATTGCATGTGAAGGTGCCATGAGGGGGTGAGGAGGTGTCAGGAACGGATCAGGATGCTCTAGGGGGAATGGTCTCTGCAAAATGTTGACAATGGAGGAGAGGGGAATATGTGATGGCAATGCAGATGGCAGAAATAGCAGTTTATGGTCCTTTGCATGTGGAGGCTTACGGTGTGGAATATGAGAACCCTATTATTGTTGAAGGAGGGGGGGAAAGGGGTGAGGGAATATGTGTAGGAAATGGGTCAGGCATGGCTGAGGGCTCTGTCAATCATGATGGTGGGGAAAGACAGACCATAACAAACAGGAAGAGGAGTAGCCATTTACCCCCTTGAACGTACTCCACTATTCAATAGGATCATGGCTGTTCCAGCTTCCTCACATCTGCATTTCCTGTGTTCCTTGGTTGAGGGAAAAGGTGGACATCTCTGAAGTCCCCCTGCAGAAGAATAGTTGCATCATCATCAGAAAGTTGCAACAGAGAAACTGAGAGAATGGAATGCACTCCTTACAGTATGAGGATGTAAAGTCAAAGTAAATATGGGAATTGGTGGATTTATAATGAAGATCAGTTGATTATGGCTATCAGTGGCCAACCTATCCCCAGAAATGGAAACAGAGATGTCAAGGAAGGGAAGGGAGAAGTTAAAAAGATTGCAGGTCTATATGATTGACATTGGCCATAATCAGCAGGGAACCCAACACCAAACACTGTGGTATGCCACTGGACACATGCTTCCAGTCACAAAAATACCCTTCATCACCACCCATTGCGTCCTGCTCCTTAGCCAAATTTGTATCCAAATTGTTACTTGCCTTGGATCTCCTGAGCCCTTAGCTTCTTAAACAGTCTGCCATGTGAGACCTTGTGAAAAGCTTAACTGAAGTCCATCGCGACTACATCAACTACACTACTCTTATCTGCATACCTAGTCAGCTCCTCACAAAATGTAATCAGTCCATTTAGTTTAGTCTTTGAAAAGCTTTTGTCCTTTCTGGTCTTAGGACCAACAGCCTTTGTTTTAAGCCCGATCCCTATTTCCCAGAACTGGAATATATTCTCTGGTGAAAAGCCTCAGATTAAAGCGATAACCCTCCATCACTAACTTATTTCCATGTGTTTGTCTCACATTAGCTAACCTTTCCTCATTTATGTGCAGCTCCTTTCTCTCCCATCCACTGCCAAGAATCCAGATGGTGCCAATTTCTGAAACGAAAGTCAGAGCAGGTATCCAGCAGCTGACTGCATGCTTCTCTGGTCATCCATTTTAAGGTCTATTCACCAATATCTTATTGCACACTCCATGAGCAGTTAGCAACTCTACAGCAGTCAATACAAACAAAACACCAGCCTCATCACACTGTCAAAACCGACCTGAGACTATCTCATACTACACTTCACTTACCACTGCACTTTGGAGCGCATCAGCAGCTTAGATTGTAAAACCAATCCTGCCCCACAGAGACATGGATCACCTAATCATTAAGTTGGCTAAGGAGAAAGTGACATCCACCAGTAGGTACAATCAAGGTTGGATGTGGTTCGCTCAGTTGGCTGGATCTAACCTATGATGTGTTCCCTGGGACATACACTGAGACAAACATAGACTGTGCCTGGAGGGCCATCGAATTGGTGAAAAACGCTCTTTGGTCTGCCCAAAACCTGTTGGTTTTCCAGAACAAGGAGCTGACCCGTACTGAGTGTTGCAGATTGGCACATTCCAAGGTTTAGGATTACATGCTGAGGGATGCCCTAAAGCTTGGGGCAGCTGCTGCCAAAGTGCAGTGGGGCAAGACCACTGCCTGAGGTCCTTCTGCGAAAGTTAAATGGAGGTCTGTTCAGTTATTGGACCCTCCTAATGCCTGAAATGCACATGTAAATTGTCTTTTTCAAGTAAGAGACACCTTTGGTTTGTTTGGCTAGAGTCAAATACATTGTTTGTTTCCTTATGAATTTTATGAATTATACTTTATTCATAAAATATTCATAAATATACATATTTTATGAATAAAGTATATTTTTGGAATAAAAGGACATTGGCTGTGTGCGAGATAAGTGGCTGTCCAGCCCCATCTACGGCACTTTTTATTTCCCTTCCCAGGAACAAAGACACGGAGGAGTCAGTCCAAAACTTTTCATTCAACTTTGCAAAGTCGGGTGCTGTTCCCAAAGGTACACACACACAAGCATAGTAATCTCCACACATTATATACATGTATATGTGGGCTGGGTTTACTACTGCTGCCTTGACCAACGAGTGCTCGGATTCCGCACTGTTTTCCTTTTTTGGGTTCTGGTGCCTGGGATTCTTTTATCATTCACTTGGCCAATCAGTGTTTGAGCTTCCCGTTCTTCCCTTATATGGATGATGTTGTACAACTGTGGTTAAGGGCGGCCTCTCAACTATCGAGGAAAGCTGTTACAACTGTTTCATTCATATAAACGTGGGGGAGGTCCGGCAACAGTTTCGAGTGTCTGCTTGTGTTTACTATGAGGTAGAAAAGACTAAAAGGCAGCTAACCGTTTAAAAATTACACTACCCCCTACAAATCCCCCGTGTCTTTTCTTACGGCCTGTAATTTTTCAACCGTAAGTTTCTTCTCCAGGGCATTTAATAACTCCCGAGCTTGTTCCTCAAACTGCCCTTCTCTAATACTACCCCCGCCCAAGAGGGATTCACGTTGTTCCATCTCGAGATTTATTCGTTCAACCTGCCCATAGGGAACATCTTTCTTAGTAAGGGCGGTTTCGATCAGTCGTTGAGTTAATCCCCGGACACAGGGAATAACGCAACACCCAAGGGCAGTGAGTACCCCTGCCACCACTATACATGAGACAAGAAAGGGAACGACCACCCCCGTCCATTTACCGAACCAAGCTTCCAACCAGTCCGTGAGGCCAGAGTCAATGCCCGAGTTTTCGGCCAGTTCGTCCGCCAATGTGGTGAGTCCATCCAGGGCGCGGGTGATGGACCCATCAGGGGCTGTGTTGTTGGGGATGAAAGTGCAGCACTGAGTGCCTATCATGACGCAAACACCCCCCTTCTCTGCCAACATCATGTCTAAGGCCAACCTATTTTCCCACGCCATCCTACTAGTGGCGTCCAGTTGTTCTGCTATTCCTTTCACTGCATCCCGGGTATAATTAATGAACCTCTGCTGATTGTAGTAAATATAATTAATCCAATCCACATTCTTATTGATGGTCACCCACCAGAACAGTGACGACTCAAAACCCGCCGCTATCTGGTTCCTCGCCTTGTATTCGTCAGGAACACCCCTGGGGACCCCTATGGCATCTAAATATATGTTATCATCGAAAGAGGTCTCCAAAGCTCTCTCCGTTCTTCCACTAGAACGGGGTCGCTCTTGTTTTTCGAATACCAGGGTGAATGGGATGGCCAATTGAACGATTGCACAAGTGCCCGTCCATTTTTGGGGCAGGGTCGGTCGCAGAACCCTCCCACCACAGTACCACCAGAGGTCTGCCCTAGGTACATGAATGTGGGAGTAATTCCCGCCCCCGGTAGTTTCATTGACCAGCCGGATTGATCCGCTGCACTTGTCAAATGTCCCCACATCGTCGTCCCACTGTAGTCCCGTCCGAGAGACGCAGGCCTGGTGCGTACCCATTACCCCTGAGAATGATGGCGGGCGGGGCGCCCCCTCAGACCTGACGGGGGGAAACTTCAAACTCAAGGGTCGACAAGTGGGGTCGTTCCAGGCCTCTCGGTCCTGGTACAGCCTTATCATGCAGTCCATGGCTCGTGGGTGTTTCTCCCATCCCAGCGGGAATGGGACCACCTGAGGGTTAGGGCGGGCACTCGTGCATGCGTAGCAATCACTCTTTTTTATGCTCCTCACAGTATATTTGACCCATTCCATCCAGGCATTCGCCTCCCTGTATCCCGTTTCTATTTCAAAGGTCTTTTCCAAATCCGTCACCTCAATTATTCTAATCTTTTCCTGCTTATCAGTGGTGGATGAGCCCCCAGACTCAGCTTCAATGACCGTGATATACGTGCAGCACAGCTGCATCCCCCCCCATCCTGCCTGGCCCCCAACTCTAATACCCAGTATTGTTCTATTAAGTCTCGCCTCGTTCTTTTCCAAGTTCTTTATGGTCAGATAGAGCGGATTGCACTGATTCTGCCCACAATCCCGTCCAGGGGTGATGGGATCACGGACAACTGACACCATAGCCTGGACCCCGGGGGCTGGAGGCCTACTTAGGCCTTCCCTACCATACAATTGTAATACTAACGTCTGACCCTGGAATCCCCTTTCTCTCTCTAGATTCTGCTTAGTTTGATTCAGTTGACTTTTAGTCCTACAGGGCACCAACTCACATAGGTCTAAGCTAAGTGTCTGTGTTGATTGGTTGGCAAGCACGGAGATGGTGAACCACTGACGGTCCTCTGCTTGTTTTAACCAGAGGCCAAATTGGGTAACACGCACACTATGACCCAGCCCAAGGACAATGGCATAGCAAGTTAACAATACGATTGACCGCATTTTGTCGCGACACCCGTAGCCCGAGGGCACAGTTCCTTTAGACTCGCCAAAGTCCGATTAGTTCGTTCTCAGAGTCTCTGTTCCTTAGATGCCTTTGTCAGAGAGGTTCGTTCATCCTCCGTCGGTTGTGGCACTGGTCCCTTGACTCGAGTGTAATGTGTCCAGCCCTTTTCGGCCGTACGGACAGCCGTTTCGGTCGTCAAAAGTACCAGGAAGGGACCGTCCCAAGTTGGTTCGAGGGTACGCTGCTTCCAGCTTTTAATCAGGACCCACTGACCCGGCTTGACGGTGTGCACCGCAAACTCGAGGGGCGGCGTCTGTGCCAAAAGTCCCTGTTGGCGTAAACGAGATAGAGCAGACCCCAGAGCCACCACATATTTTTGCACAAACATATCCCGAGACTCAAATACAGGAGGTTCCCCCTTCGGCCCATGGAACGGGAGGCCAAATAACATTTCGAAAGGGGAGACGCCCAAATCCCGCCTTGGCTGGGTGCGAATTTGCAACAGGGCAAGGGGTAGGCATTTGGTCCAAGGCAGGCCGATTTCACTAGTGAGCTTGGTTAGCTGCTTTTTGATGGTCTGGTTCATTCTTTCGACCTTGCCCGAGGAGGAGGGATGCCAGGGGGTGTGCAAATCCCAGTCAATCCCCATTGCTTGCACTACATTCTGGAGGACGGTCGAGGTGAAGTGGCTCCCCTGGTCAGAGTCAATAGCGCGGGGTAGCCCAAATCGTGGGATGATTTGCTCGAGTAGAATCTTGCTAACCTGAGTTGCCGTTGCCGTGGTAGTGGGGAAAGCTTCCACCCATCCTGTCAGGTGATCTACCACTACTAATAGATACTTCAGGTGACCTATGGGGGGGAGCTCAGTGTAATCTACCTGAACATACTCAAACGGCCTATAGGCCGGACTCCTACCCCCTTGTCTTGCATGCTGCCGCAGCCCCCTTTTGTTTATCTTTTGACATGTTATGCAATCTCCTGTGACCTGCTTGGCTACCGTGTACAGACCAGGGTGAGCATATCGGCGCAGGAAGGCATCACACAGTGCCTGGGCGCCCCAGTGACCCCCTTGGTGTAAACGGGCAATAATGTCCCGCGTCAACGGTCGATTTAGTAGCTGGCGGCCATCGGGTAAGGTCCACTTGCCTTCCCTATCCTTTGTACCCCCCAGAGACGCGAGAAGAGTTTCTTCTTTGTCAGTAAACGTGGGCACTTCGGTAATTTCGGATATCTGTGGAATCCTTACCAGGCAGTTTATTACTTCCTTCCCCATCCCAGCCAATTTTGCCTGTTCATCTGCCAATTGATTCCCCAGGGTTTCTATTTTATCGTCTTTCTGGTGTCCTTTCACATGTACTACAGCAATCTCTTGTGGCAGCAACAAATCCTCCAAGATCATGGCTACTAGTTCCTCGTGGACCAACTCCTTTCCTCTACTATTTATCATTCCCCTTTCTTTCCAGATCTTCCCAAAGGTGTGTACTACCCCAAAGGCATACTTAGAGTCAGTGTAAATTGTCCCGGCTATTCCCTTTAAATTCCTCAGAGCCCGGTGCAAGGCGTACAATTCGCACGTTTGTGCGGACCAGGCATTCGGTAGCCGTCCACTTTCCACTAATTCCCAACCAGTCTCACTAATGACTGCATAACCGTTGTGTCTCTTCCCATCTATCACTCGAGAGGACCCATCAATGTACCACCGCCTTCCTTCATGTAAGGGGGTATCCCTCAGATCTTCCCTCACTTTACTCTGGTACTCTATTATGTCTGAACAGCAGTGTTCCAGTTCCTCCTCCCCTTCCCCTTTCCAAAGAAAGTCCGCCGGGTTCTGGCAGCCCCCGACTTCTATTCGGAGGTCTTCTCGGTCTAACAATATGGCTTCATATTTCAGAATTCTCGAGTCAGTCAGCCACCTCCCGGCCTTCTGATTCAGAATAGTTCGAACCTGGTGGGGAGTAGTGACTGTCAAGGGGGCCCCGAAAGTCAACTTCCTGCTTTCCTCTACCAGCTTTGCCGTGGCTGCCACCGCTTGGACACACTCCGGCCACCCTCGGGAGACTGGATCCAGAACTTTTGACAGGAAAGCCACGGGCTTCCTTTTACCCCCCCAGTCCTGGGTCAATACTCCAAGAGCGGTTCCCTTTCTGGAGTTCACAAAGAGGCGAAATGTCTTACTAAAATCCGGCAAGCTTAAAACAGGTGCGGCCATCAATTTTCCTTTTAGGATTTCAATTAACTTTTTCTCCTCCTCCTCCCATTTTATTCTGTTGGGTGCCTCCTCAATGAGTTTTAGGTACAAGTCTTTAGTAAGGGGGGCATAGTCGTCTATCCATAACCGACAATAGCCTAAGAGTCCCAAGAACTTCCGCAACTCCCTCTTGGTCGTTGGGAGGCCTAGTTCGATTATTGCCCGCACTCTTTCCGGACTTATTCGTTTCTGTCCCTGGCTTATCAAGTGTCCCAGGTACTTAACCTCTTTCTCGACATATTGGAGCTTCTTCTGACTCACTCTTAACCCCTTCTCAGCTAGGTAATTTAACAGGGCATTAGTCCCAAGTAGGACGTCCTCCTCCGCCGGTCCGGATAAAAGGAGATCGTCCACGTATTGTATAAGCTTAAGGGCCGGGGACAAGGTTAGTCCCTCCAATAATTGTTCCAGAATCTGCCCGAACAGAGTCGGGGACTCAGTGAATCCTTGGGGGAGCACGGTCCACCTGTACTGTTGTTTTCTGCCAGTATCAGGATCCTCCCATTCAAAAGCAAAAAGATCCCTACTGTCCTTGTCCAGGGGACACGCCCAGAAGGCATCCTTTAAGTCTATAACACTAAACCAGCCGTGGTCCGGGGGGATTCGCCCCAGAATAGTGTATGGGTTCGGTACCACAGGGTGCCGTACTTGGACAATTTTATTTACCTCCCTTAGGTCTTGGACCATTCGGTAGCTCCCATCCGACTTCCGGACCGGCAGGATGGGGGAATTGTATCGTGACATACAGGGCTCTACCAATCCATCTTTTATTAGGTCTTCCATAACTGTCTTCAGGCCCTGCCTCCCTTCCCAAGAGATGGGGTATTGGCGCACTCTGACGTCGGGGCTCTGGGGCTTTAATTTTACCTCCACAGGTCGAATTGCGAGTCCCCCCCAGTTCCCTTTGGCGACCCAAACCCTAGGGTCTATCTCTGTCAATCGGGACTCACTAAGGTATGACATGGTAACGGCTAATTCTTCCTCTCTCACTTCTGCCCCGTCTCGCTTCTCTCCCTCTCCAACTTTTCTTCGACGTTCCTCTTTCCACCCCATAACCTCCCTCCCCCATTCCGGTGGACTTACAAGCTTCCCGTACGACTGCCACCATCATTTTTGTCTTATGTTTCTCCCTTATTACATCCCTCTGAACGTACACCTTCTGTGCTTCCCGTAATAATTCTGCAACATCCTTTTCAGCCCAATCCTCCACTTTCTGTAATTTCTTCTGAATGTCAGGCCATGACTTAGTCACAAAGTGCACCTTAAGCATGCTCTTGCCTATTTCCCCATCGGGGTCTAAACCTGAATACTTTCGCATGGACTCCCACAAACGGTCTAAAAACTCACTCGGGGATTCATCCTTTTTCTGTCCAACTTCAAATGCTTTTGCTAAATTCCGCTGTTTGGGCACGCAGGTTTGGATTCCCCTGATTATAAGGCTTCTGAGGTCTGTCATATTGGCCCTTCCCCCCGCGTCGTTATGATCCCACCGGGGGTCCTCTAAGGGGTACTTCTGCTCTCCACGCTGAGGGCCGTCCTGATGCTCCCTATCCCAAATGGCCATTGCACTATTCCGGATCATAACAATTTCATTGTAATTAAATAGTATTCTCATCATGGCCTGCAGTTCAGCCCATGTGTATATACTGGGCCCCAGAAATTGGTCCAGTTGTATTCCCACACTGACGGGGTCGTCCAGTAGACGGGGTAGTTCATTACGGAGTTGCCGGATATCCCCAGAATTTAAAGGTTGTACTACGAACCCGGTCCGTTCGTTCCCAAACGGCACCTCTCGTAAGGGGTTCAGCTGTTCAATATTGTCACTCCTCCCAGCTCTCAATCCCTCTTCTCGACCTCTCCGCATCTCGAGTCGGACTGATTTCCTAGTGCCTGGGGTGAGTTCTGTGCCCCCTCCTGTACCCCCCCCCAGCAGTCCCTTCCTCACTGGTCGTAGCCTGCTGGGACTCGGAATTATCCATCGCAGGAGGGAGGTCCGCGCTGGACGCCTGGTCGTGCGCGGGTGGTATATACGGGGGCGGGGAAGACGGTGGCAAACCGTCGGTGAGGATGTCCCAAGACTTCTGGGGCTTCCTCGGGTCTGTTTGGGGAATCAGAGGATAGAGACGCGTGGGACTCTCGCCGTCTCCCGCCAACCAGGCGGCGGCATATTTGCTCTCCTCTGGGTCAAACGGTTGTTTTCTGCTAACATATACATTTAGGATTTGACACACCCAGTCTTCATCAGACCCATACTCGGGCCAAACTACCGAGGGGGCGCGGATAGGTTCTTTGGTCCATATAAAACAACAATATTTTATCATGGTCTCTTTCTTTAAGTCCTTCGTTCTACTACTGTCCGTCCATAGACTTAACTTCCGACCTAATGGACTATCGGGGGGTATTTCTTTCCCATTTGCAGTCTTCCCTGACTTTTCCTTAGTAAATCTAGAAGTCTGATTTCCCATGGTTTATCTTCGGTCCTGGTCTTAAACGCCCAAAGCGTTTTCACAGATGACCGTCAAAACCACAATTTCCCGTGGTTTATCTTCAGTCCTGGTCTTAAACGCTCAAAGCGTTTTCACAGATGACCGTCAAAACCACAATTTCCCGTGGTTTATCTTCAGTCCTGGTCTTAAACGCCCAAAGCGTTTTCACAGATGACCGTCAAAACCACGCGGCCAACAAGGAAGAACAAAAGAATCTCTTACCTTGATCCGTGCACGGAGTTGTCTGGCCTTTTTAAATGTGTGTACCCCCGTGTATAGTCACTAACCGGTCGTCCCAGCACTCGTCCGTGTGTTCCTTTTCCAGGATTCAAAATTATTTTTAAATGAGCCGGGTCACATCGTCTCTTGGCCGACGGCCAACGGACCAAGCCGATCAGTGAGAAGTATAAATATATACTAGACGCGTCTTTGTCGTAATCAGGCTTGATCCGTGAGCCGAAGAGACTGCCCCCCCCCGGCAATAATTATTTCATCCCGGACGAGCCCCCAATTGTGCGAGATAAGTGGCTGTCCAGCCCCATCTACGGCACTTTTTATTTCCCTTCCCAGGAACAAAGACACGGAGGAGTCAGTCCAAAACTTTTCATTCAACTTTGCAAAGTCGGGTGCTGTTCCCAAAGGTACACACACACAAGCATAGTAATCTCCACACATTATATACATGTATATGTGGGCTGGGTTTACTACTGCTGCCTTGACCAACGAGTGCTCGGATTCCGCACTGTTTTCCTTTTTTGGGTTCTGGTGCCTGGGATTCTTTTATCATTCACTTGGCCAATCAGTGTTTGAGCTTCCAGTTCTTCCCTTATATGGATGATGTTGTACAACTGTGGTTAAGGGCGGCCTCTCAACTATCGAGGAAAGCTGTTACAACTGTTTCATTCATATAAACGTGGGGGAGGTCCGGCAACAGTTTCGAGTGTCTGCTTGTGTTTACTATGAGGTAGAAAAGACTAAAAGGCAGCTAACCGTTTAAAAATTACACTACCCCCTACAGCTGGATGGCTGGTTTGCAATGCACGGTGATGACCCCATTGCATGGTTTCAATTCCGCACTGGCTGAGGTTGTCATGAAGGATTCACCTTCACAACCTCTCCTCTCACCTGAGGCATGGCAAGCCTCTGGTGAAACACCATCCGTCATCTCAAGTACAGCCCTATGGTCAAGTAGGACTATGGTTGCATTTCCTTTTCCAATCAAGGAGATTACTTGAGTCCTTTGGAAGGGAGTTTACACATCATTTAATATTTAAAGTCAGAAGTTCCCATTGTTCCACAATACCAACTCGATGAAAGATGGGAAAAATATGCATTCAAGCAAAACATTCTGTCCGGGGGACCAATCAAATCAATTTTTGTTTGTTTTCACTGTCTGCATAGAGCAGTCAGAAAACAGTATCCCTGGGCAGCCTCAGATAGGAAGGAGGTTAAAAGGAAGGGCTTTTGCCTGAAATGTCAATTCTCCTGCTCCTCAGATGCTGCCTGACTTGCTGTGCTTTTCCAGCACCACACTCTTGACTCGGATAGGAAAGGTGGAATAGGGAAGAAACACAACGCAGTCAGCTATGAGGTTGGGACATGAAGGCAGCTCCTGCTCTGTCTCTGTATAGCCAGGACCAAAGGACGTTGCTTTGGAAGATACTGTAAGGAACATGTATGGCCCGAAGACACAGACCAGAGGAGACATGACAAGGTGAATATTTCATTCAGAGACTGCTGGATCCTCAACCTAACACCATGCGGACAGTCCTGAGCCCTTCATCTCCCAACTGATATTTTGTTTAGAGCTTAACAACTGTTGTTTAATCAATCTTATGAACATTTCACCTTGTTGTGCCATATCGACATTTGGGGTTGTATTAACAATACTCTTATGATTCAAAAATCCAGAACCAGTGTCAATTGCATATTCACCATTCTTTAGTGTGATTCATCAAGGCAATTGCCAGACCTTTGGCTGTAAATAAATGAGTTTGGTCATGACCTGTAAGGCTGAATGACTCTCACACGATCACTTATTGGCCACTTATTAGCAAAGTATTCACTGTTGAAACCCTAAAAAGAAATTTGGAACTGAGAACTCAACAGTGAGAATCAGATTTTACCATTCTTGCTGGAATCTCACAATATTCTCACCATTGTCCTTATCACTCAAAAGCTGTAAAAGTTCAATCCAACAGTTATTGGCAATATGTTTTTTTGCAAATTGATTGTTATATGCTCCACACTACAACAAGGATTAACAACAAGGCTCCACACTACAACAAGGCTGTAAACAATTTTGTTGCAAATTGAGATCATGAAAATCACTTGATAAATGCATGACTGTCTTTCTTTCTCAGGTATTTTCAAATTCCTACATCATTGTCCCCTTCCTATTTCTGTAACTGATTTTACAGCCCTCTGAGATCAGTATCCCCTCCCATTCCAGCCCTCTTGCACATTGCTGACTTAATGACTCCATCAGTGGTGACTATGTCATCACCTGTCTCCATGTTAAGTTCTTTGAATTTCCTCCTCAACCTCTAACCGCTTTTCATGTTTAAGAATCTCCTTCCCGCCTCATTTACCAGGCTTTTGGTTACCTAATATAATTCATTTGTGACTTGGTGTCCAATTTTGTTTGATAGTCTCTTCTGCAAAGCATCTGGGAATATTTTACTGTAAATCCAAGTTGTTTTGCTTTGGGGAGGTAAAGGCAGGGTTATTGTTACAGGTCAATAACATTATGGCCTTGTTTGGTTGAAGTTATTTAGGCTGTCAGTGCTTAAGAGAAATGGTGTGAGTGGAGTGTCAAATAGTAAGTCTCTGCAGGTGACCAAGAGTGTTAGACAGTGTGAGTAAGGTGTTAATGGCTGAATAGCAACCAAAGGGATGACCTTTAATCTGATTGAATGAGGTAGAGAGATAATGACAAAAAATTAAAAATAAGTTGGTGCTGAAGACAAACTAAATACCTGGAAAAACATGCAACACAAACAGAAGCTGCTAGAAAAGCCCAGCAGGTCAGGCAGCATTTGTGAATAAAATCTAGAGGAATGGTCACCGGACCCGAAACGTTAACTCTGATTTTACTACACAGCTGACTCCAGACCCACTGAGCTCCCCCAGTAACCCTTCCCTTACTCCTGATTTACAGCATCAGCAGTTCTTTCGGTTTTTATTTCACTGGAATAACATGATAGGTATAAGAGTTGCATGCCAAGGGTCTAACCAAAGTAATACATAATCCAACATTGTACAAATTAATTAGAGAGATCATAACAATTTATGAAGGTGATGCTGTCAAAACAGGACAGTAAGGAAGATTTTAGAGGTACAGAACGGTGTGGTGGGATCACATGTACCACGGCATGAAACCATGTTTGAGGCCATCCTCAAGGGTATGGAATTTGGCTATCAGCTTCTGCTGGGCAAAACTCCATTGTTGTATATCTCAATGGTCGCCTTGGAGGACGTTTACCTAAAGATCAAAAGCTGAAGTTTTCTCCAACTGGGAAGCAACATTCCTGTCTGACGATTGTTGCGCGATGTCCATTCATCCATTGTTGCAGCATCTGCATGATCTCATCAATATACCATGCCTTGGGGCATCCTTGCCTGTGGCGTATGAGATAGACAACATGATGGGTGGTGTTCTGAATCTCGTGTTTAGACCTGTCAGCCAGAGCTCCCTGATTGGTTCAGGTTTGCAACCATAATCAATGATCTCATATTCAATGAGATCCACCTCGACATGATTCCCAGCAGTACACACTTAAAGACGGCTCAGAATTTTCAGGATTTTTCATATCTAAGGTCTCAGCCAAAATGCAGTGTATTGAGCTCTCTAGTTCCGCCTATAGGTTTAGGCAATCCAGTACATTTACACATATAAGGGAACCAATGTGAGACTTAAAACACATTCACGTAGCTATGCTGCAACATAGTCAGGACAATGCTAAATATCATGTAAATAGACAGAGCAAAAAGGAGTCCATTCAGCCATCTCCTCTTTGAAATAGTTATCCAATTGGCACCACTTTCTCACGCTTTCCCCATATTTTACACATTTTTCATTTTCAAGTATATATCCAATTCTCTATTGAAAGTCACAATTGAATTTGCTTCCATTATTTCAGACAATGCATTCCAGGTAAAAATCTTCTCAGGTCTCCATCTCAATTTGTCTGCCCATCTCAACATTCTCCAAATATGTAAGACTTCTATTTAGGAAACCATTTCCTGTGCTCTTATCAAATGGTATAGCACAATGGCTCAGTGGTTAGCATTGTTGCATCACAGCGTCAGGGACCAGCATTGATTCCACCTTTTGGTGACGGTCAGTGTGGAATTTGTACATTCTCCCCCTGCCTATGTGGGTTTCCTTCGGGTGCTCCAGTTTCTTCTCACAGTCCAAAGATGTGCAGGTTAGGTGGATTGGCCATGCTAAATTGCACATAGTGTCCAAGGATATGCAGGCAAGGTGGATTAGCTGTGGGAAATGCAGCGTTACAGGAATAGGATGGGGTCTGGGTGGGATGCTCTTCAGAGGGTCAGTGTGAACTCAATGGGCCAAATGCCTGTTTCCACACTGTAGGGATTTTATGATTCTATAAAATTATTCCAACTCCTTTATTACTAGATAGTACTTAAAATAGCAACTCAAAGAATGAGAAATATGTCTTAAATGTTTGAATAACTGTTTTGCACAGTATAATTTTGGAGGCGGTAAGCTGTAATTTATAACAGTATACATGCATTTTTATTCAAGTGAACGATTTTTACTCTCATCAGTAACTTTTGGAAGGTCTGGCTAGATATTTTTGCTTTGCAACACAGATTTACTGCTAATGCTGATTTAGTACATCCATGTTCCCAATATGTAGGCCAAAGAGCATATTGTTGGCATCCTGCTACCCCAGTGTTGGATCTGGAGATTGTGTTACTTAAGTGGCTCTGTCATCTAATAGGCATATTATGAATATAAGAAATAGAACCTGGAGGCCATTTGATTTTTCAAACTTCCTTCACCATTCAACTACACCTATCACCAGATCTCTTCATTCCTAAGGATCAATTGACTATAATCTTGAATACACTCAATGACTGAGCATTGACAGATTTCTGCAGTAGACCATTCCACAGATTCTCAACCCATTGAATGGAGAAATTCACCTCATCTTGGTCCTAAAAAAGGGGCAATCAATGAAAGCTTCATAGTCACTACTCAAGAATTATTAATAAACTTAAATTTCTTGAGCTCTCTGGTGTGATTTAAAACCAAATCCCCACAGTATTAGCCTGCACCTCTGGATTACGAGTCAACTCAAATTAGCACTGCTTCACCATTGATCTTTTCTCCATATTTACCCTGTCAAGACCCTTAAGAATTTCATATGTTTTAGGGGCAGCACAATGCCTCGGGTGACAGTCTGTATGAAGTCTGCACGTTCCCCCTGTGTCTGCGCGGGTTTCCTTCGGGTGCTCTGGTTTCGTCCCACAATCCAAAGATGTGCAGATCAGGTGAATTGACCATGCTAAATTGCCCATAGTATTAGGTGCATTCATCAGGGGTAAATGCAGGGGAATGGATCTGGGTGGGTTACTCTTTGGGGGGGTCAGTGTGGACTTATTGGGCTGAAGGGCCTGTTTCCATACTGTAGGGAATCTAATCAATGAGATCTTCTCTTGTTTTCTGAAACTCCAGTGACATTGATGTTGTCTTACAATAAGACAATTACTTCATCCCAAAACAGTGATATGGGCAGTGTAATATTCTGGTCAACTGGTTTGTCAAGAAGCTCAGTTGTCCATTATTCATTTTTTTAATTAAACCACGTCCCCCATCTACCATAATATAGGTTACATTTAGATTTATTGTCATATGTGCATAAAGGTATAGAGAAAAATGTTTTTTGGGTGTTATAAGCAAAGTATTGCAACGTGCCAATGCCACCTTGAAGCACTGAATATAATGCAACATTTTAGTGCAGTAAAGTTCATCTTTCTCTCTCTTCTTTTTCCTCTTCCACTGCTCCTCCAGTCGTTGCTTGACAACTGCCAGAGTCTCGGAAACAGGCTCTGGAATCTCTGCAACAGCCTCAGGAGACTTTGTAATGGGCTCCAGGATCTCTGTATGGGGTCTCTGTGATGGACACAGGGCCCTTGTAACATGCTCTGGAAACTCTCTAACAGGCTCCAGAATCTCTGCACCGTGATTCGGAATCTCTGTAAAAGGCTCCAGAATTTCTGTAACATGCTCTGGAATCTCTGTAACGGGCTCTGGGATCACTGTAACGGGCTCCGGGGTCCCTGTAACGTGCTCTGGAATCTTTGTAATGGTCTCCGGCATATCTGTAACAGTCCCTGGCATCTCTGTAATGGGATCCAGGGCCTCTGTAACAGGTTCCAGGGCCTCTGTAATGTGCTCCAGAATCACTGTAATGTGTTCCAGGGCCTCTGTAACAAGGTACAGAATCTCTGTAATGGGCTCTGGAGTCTCTGTAACAAGCTCTCAAAATCCTTGTAACAGGCTCTAGGGTCTCTATGCTCCGGAATCTCTGTTACAGGCTCTGGGGTCTCTGTAACGTGTTCTGGAATCACTGCAGTGTGCTCCGGGCCTCTATAACAGGATCCAGAATCTCTGTAATAGGCTCCGTAATCTTTGTAACAAGAGACGGAATCTCTGGAATCTCTGTAATGTGCTCCGGGGTCTCTGTAGCAGGATCTGGAATCTCTGTAACGTACTCGTAATCTTTGTAACGTGCTCCAGGGTCTCTGTAACGGTCTCTGGCATCTCCGTAACGGGAGATGGAGTTTCTGTAACATGCTCCGGAAGCACTGAAATGTGCTCCGGGGCCTCTGTAACAAGATCCGGAATTTCTGTAATGGGCTCCGGAGTCTCTGTTACAGGATCCAGAATCTTTCTAACATACTCTGGTATCTCTGTAATGTGCTCTGGGGTCTCTGAAAAGGGACCCAGAATCCCTGTAACATACTCCGGGGTCTCTGTAACGTGCTCCGGAATCACTGTAACGTGTGCCAGAATCACTGTAACGGGATCTGGAATCTCTGTAATGTACTCCGGAATTGCTGTAACGTGCTCCGGAATCTCTGTAACGTGCCCCGGAATTACTGTGTGTGCTCCGGGCCTCAATAACAGGATCCGGAATCTCTGTAAAGGGCTCAGGAGTCTCTATAACATGCCCCGGAGTCTCTGTAACGTGCTCTGGAATCACTGTAATGGGCTCTGGAATCTCTAACAGGATCTGGAATCTCTGTAATGTGCTCTGGAATCTTTGTAACGTGCTCTGGAATCTCTGTAACAGGTTCCAGAATCACTGTAATCGGCTCTGGATTCACTGTAATGGTCTCTGGCATCTCTGTAATGTGCTCTGGGGTCTCTGTAGTGGGCTCTGGAATCTCTCAAGTTTAACAATATCCTTCTCATAGAAGGATGACCAGAATTGCACATAGTATTCTAGAAGTGGCCGCACCAATGTCCTGTACAACTGCGACATGACATCCCAACTCCTATACTGAATGTTCTGACCAATGAAGGCAAGTGAAACAAATGCCTTCTTCACCACCTTGTGGTGAAGAACTCCACATTCAAGGAACTATGCACGTGAGAAATCAATTTTTAAAAAACAAACTGCCCAGGAACAAACTATTTTCAATAAACAACGTCATTGTCTCATGACTCAGGTAATGTGCATTCTCTACTTAAGCTTTAGAGGAATGGAAAGTGGATAGTAGATTTGTAAAATCATTTATGATTCAAACAACTTGATGTCTTCACATTGGGTTTGACACACATGTAGCAAGGCAGCATCCCTGGATCACAAATATCCTAAAATCCTAACTTTTGTTCTAGGTCGATGACCTTTTTTAAACAGCTGGGGTAAATTCATTCCATTGTTTTACACGTTGAGTTTAAATGTAAAGAAATGGATACAGAAGATTGACAACCGTAGGCAGTTGCATAATCAAGGTTTTCCAATGTTTTTCCAAGCCTACCATCCCTTTTCCATCCCTTTAAAGCTTAAGTCGAGATTGCCCATTATCTGAGTCGTGAAATAATGACATTATTTAATAACTTCTCTGTTTGCGCAGTAATTAGGTGGAAGATATCCCCATCCTTGAAATTCCTACCCCTTGCGGAACCTTTGCAGAATACAACTTTAGTTCCATTTGGAATGAACATTAGGTAAATTCCACAATGGATGGAGCATGCACACTGCAGGTCACCAGCTAGAGAATAAAGTGAAAATTACTCTCAAGTTTTTTAGTTTATGTTTTCATTGTTCATTGTCTACATTATCTATACATCAATTTTATGATTTACATGGCGATTTGATTCTTGCAATTGATATTAATCCAACTATGTGAATGCATGATCTGCTTGATCAGGTCTCTTGATGGGAATAACAAGGTTTACTTTGCGATTCATGAATAATTATCCTGTAGCAAGTGTCAATATAGCATCACATTTGTGGACAAACACTTGGGTTATATTCTATATCTTCATACGCAGGAATGCACCAAAACTAAATTTTAAGAAATCACAATGAGCTGGAGAAGTGCATTATTTTGTGGTGGAATTAATTGAAAGCGATCATCTGCCTCTCTGCATTTCTGTGGGAACATCAAATGTAAGGTGCCAGAGTCTGTTAAAAATTCTTTAAGCTCTGGTCTGTTAATGAAAAATAATGATTGACTCACTGTAACTTCTGCCTCTGCCCCATTTAATAGTATTGGTTGCGCTGCTCACAACTGATCACAGTCAGTTGCAGATATTTTTGTGAAATAAACCTCACTTTATGAATCATGATTTGGAGATGCCAGTGTTGGACTGGGGTGTACAAAGTTAAAAATCACACAACACCAGGTTATAGTCCAACCGGTTAAATTGGAAGCACACTAGCTTTCGGAGCGTTGCTCCACTACCACCTGATGAAGGAGCAGCGCTCCGAAAGCTAGTGTACTTCCGATTAAACCTGTTGGACTATAATCTGGTGTTGTGTGATTTTTCAGTTTATGAATGATTGCAAAGTGAAACATTTATCTTAAATGAACCTTTCCTGTCTGTTTCTAAATTATATTTTTATTTTGTATGTATTGAAAGGCAAACCTTTCTCATTTTAAGGCATCCACTAACTGTGTATCAATGAGGAAGGGTGATGAGGCTTTGCTCAACCCTTTTATTGCTATCCCTATACAGCTGTTTGGATTTGCATGAAGAAGGGCTTATGCCCGAAACGTCGATTCTCCTGATCCTTTGATGCTGCCTGACCTGCTGCACTTTTCCAGCAACACATTTTTCAGCTATGCATGAGAATGGCCTAAGCTTGCTGCTGTGATTTTATATTCCAAACACTGCACCATTTTTCCATACCACTGGAAACTTGACGCCATCCAAAACTCTTCTAACTCTAACTTAACTACTTCACCTTGTTCTGTTCATCTAACCCGCATATGCCCGCAAACATGTATTTGCACAAAGTCAAGCAATAGCCTAATTATAAAATTTCGATGGCCTTGCCCCTCCTACTTTGGTAATCTTCTCTAGCCCCTCAAACCTCTCAGATCCTCTGATCCTGACCTGCTGATCAAGCCCATCCATTAAAAAATCTGCCTTAGCTCTAAGCTCAGGAATTCCTTCCTTAAACTTATCTAATTCTCAATTTCTCTTTCATCCTTTAAGGTGTTTCTTAAAACGTCCCTCTGTTGGAGATTTTGACAACATGTTTTCACATCTTCTTGGGGTAAGATTCAGTTAGGAGGTAATAGAAGACAGTCTATACCCTTGGCAAAGAATGTTAAGGATGAAATATTAAAGGACCCTGAGTGATGTGAGAAATGGGACAGAATCACACAGGAAATCCAGTGAGGCCTATCTCAATTCAAGGAACAATTTGCTGTATCTTTTAACTAAGTTCCAAGTGTTGAGATGAGATTCTTGCTAGGGAGCACTGAGCTGCCTATTAAGGGGGATTATTGCTAGTTGATGACCATATTTATTAACTGTAGTTCTCACATCATTAATATGCAGCTTCTTATCCTACCATCCATTGGCAGCAAACTAAACACTGAGAACTTTTGACATGCAAGTTAGAATGGGTACCCTGGTGAGTTCAGTTTGTCACTGGCTGCAAGCAGCCTCCATCTTGGACTCCATTCAACAGCATCTTATGGGCATCAGCTGCCTGTACCTCTCATTCATGAACATCGTCAATCCCTCAGGACCCTCATTTCACCTCTCCAATCCACTAGTAGGATGCTTACGAAGCACAGGTCTACAATGAAGTGTGCACTGGCAACTAGCATTGAACAGCTACAGCAGGGACACATAGGGGCAGACACCCAGCACACAGATTGGACCAGGGTGCACCTCAGGACTGTTTGCTTGCTCTATTATTGGTGGGGATGACTTCATTTCCAAAAGAGAATGGGTACAAGGCTAATCATGAGGGACAGTCAAAGTATAAGGGGTACATGCAGTTCAGTATCAGAGAGCATGATAATCTATGGAAGGAGGTCCATTGGTAGTGACCATCATTGTGACAGTGGGAACATAAAGGACATCATGATGTAATGTCGGGGCTCAGGGAGCAGGGAGGACAGTTGGAGGCAAAGTTCAATGTGATAGTGTTCAATGGTTGGTGTGGGGGTGAATAGGTGGAAGGAGTGGTGGAGTGGTGCAAGGTAAAAAAGGACATGGAAGCTCAAGGGGTGGGAAGGTATTCATGGTTTCCAGTTGGAGCCTGGTGCTGACAATGAATACTGTGAGTTGTGTTCTCTGTCATCACTTACCATTCAATAGTCACTACCTGCAAATGGAAGATGGTTAGGACACCCCATAAGATGGGAGGAATCAGTGTTTGTTTGGTGGGTGAAAGTATGGGCTCCACATCTGCTGGATGCTAGGACATTAGAAGGTAAATATAGGAAGCAAGCACTTGGAAACTCCAGCAAAATTTAATTTGTAATCATTTCATCGTTCATTGACAATGCACTCAGAGCGAACAAGCTTAGGTGTCAAATGCTGGTCAAAGGTGATTTGTACCATGCCACAGACCCTTGCATGTTGACATTGGCATCTCAATGATGCAGAAGTTAGCAGCAATGACTTAAAAAGAAGCATACCCTGGCCAAAAATGACCCATAAATGGTAACATCGATGAGAGTGCTTTGCAGGGTGGAGATGATCTTTTCATCATCTGTCATGTAAGTATTGTAATGGACCCTCCTGAATATAATGATATATATTCATGGTCATTGAGGGTCTTGGATGGTAAGGGGATTAAAAAGCAGTGCAGGTCATTCTGCTTTAACGTAACACTTGTGTTCCTTTGCACATTGCGATAAAGAAAAGCATGCTATGGAAAACTGCTATAGAAAATTGCACTGCAGAAGATCATGAATAAAAAGTTGCTATATCCATTCAGTAGAAGGTTTGCATTATCCAAGCAATGTCCACAATTCATCGATTACATTACAGCCAATTTGCGCATCTGAAACACATGTTATAGCAGAACTACCCGTAGTTACTCCCTTATTGATGAAACATGGTGTCATTCAGCTGCTGCAGTACTTTACCAGGTTGATGCACCTACTGAAGTAGAAGCTGAATAATTGATTGGGATGTAGCCCTCATTATCGGGGGGTTGTATGTTTCACTACTGGTCTGTCTGCAGCCCCTATCACTGTCTGTTCTTGAGATCGAAGAAGCTGTTTCACTCCTTGCGTTCCCAACATAGGTAATTGCCAGCAAGACTCTTGCACCTGGTTGCTGGTGGGATATTGGTCACTGGAACTACTTTTTCAAAAAGGTGAAGGCAAATGCAGGAGGATCAGGGCTGTCAGCAAGCCCAGGAGCAGCAGCACCCCCTGTTGAGGCACAGGGGGACCCAGAGTGGAGAGAGTTCACAGATTGTGAACTGTGAAGGAACTGGTCTGGAGATGGGGGGGTGCCTTCCAGTATAGTCTAGACAAAATGTGCTGCATCATCCTTGTGTGCATGCTCTAGACCAATGGAGCAGGCAATGAGGTAAAGTGCTGGATGCTAAGGAAGTGTGGGAATCAGAGCAGTCTTCTGAGGAGGAGGAGGTCATTGAGGAGGAGGAAGCTCTTCTTGTGTATGACAGAACTCAGCTGCATTGGGTGCTACAAATCAGTTAGGACCTGAGTGACACACAGTTCCAGAAGGTGAGAGCTGGGGCAAGGACACCATCATGGAATGTAAAATAGTCATTGGTCATGATGGCAGCATTTGGTTTGGGTTATGGCGGTAAGCTACAGCCTCTATTGGTTTTGTTTATATTTGCTTTGGCTGACTGTAAATAAATTGGAATTGGCCAATTGCTTACCTGTATTTGATGATCTCATACTGAGCACTGGCAAGCTGCATGTTTCCAGTCACCACTGGGGATAGAGTAGTGCTGACCGAGAGAGGGTGTTTAGACAGGATTATGTCTAAGGACAGATACAATGTGGTGTTTAAACAGCGACTAGTGTGTGAAAATAATGATGTATGTGTGAGGGAGTGTCAGCCATGCTGGCTGTGTGCCATAGGTAGGGTAGCTGCATGGATGCTGTGCCAATATGTTATTGGAGAGGGGCAACATGGCATTACCAACACTCATCCAGGTGCACAGTGGACTGTTTATAAGAGAAGTAGGGGCCGGTGATGCCAGTCTTTTGGCAGATATCTGGTGAGTCTCGAGATTTTCCAGAAATTCTGGCTAGTTGGATGGGACTGGAATCAGATGAGAGAACATTCACAGGGGCAGGGTAGGTAACTGATGAAGCAGAGAGGAGGTGAGGACTGCAGATGCTGGAGATCAGAGTCAAAACATTTGGTGCAGAAAAACACAATGACTCCCTCGTTAGGTCCATGCCCCCACCAACCCACTCACCACTCCCGGCACCTTCCCTTGCCACTGCAGGAGGTGTAAAAGCTGCTCCTGCACCTCCCCCCTCACCTCCATCCAAGACAACAAAGGATCCTTCCACAAATGGCAGAGATTTTCCTGCACATCCAAATACCTCATCTACGTGTGTCCGTTGCTCTCAATGTGGTCGCCTCTACATTGGAGAGACAAGACGCCAAATCGCAGAATGTTTCAGAGAACATTTCTGGGACACACGCAGTAAACAACCCCACCTCCCTGTGGCCAAACACTGCAACTCCACCTTCCACTCAGTCAAGGACATGCAAGTTGTGGGCCTCCTCCACCACCAAATCCAAACCTCCCAAAGCCTGATCTCATCTTCCGCCTTGGGACCCACCAATGACATTGGAATCAATGTCAATTTCACCAGTTTTCTCATCTCCCCTCCCCTCACCTTATCCCAGATCCAACCCTCCAACTCAGCACCACCTTCTCAAACTGTCCTACCTGTCCATCTTCCTTCCCACCTATCTGCTCCACCCTCTGCTCAGACCTATCACCATCACTCCCCACCTTCATCTACCTATCACCTTCCTAGCTACCTTCCCACCAGCCCCATTCCCTTCCATTTATTTCTCAGCCCCCTTGGGCATTCCCCCCACAATATTCCTGATGAAGGGCTTATGCCTGAAGCATAGTGTCTCCTGCTTCTTGGATGCTGCCTGGACCTACTGTGCTTTTCCAGCACCACATACCTAATGAGCCAGATTTGGTTGGATGTGGTGACAGATCTCACTTGGCTTCACAGGGAGAAACCATCCGTGAAACTTGATTGGACTGACACTTGGGCAAATATAAGTCAGCACTAATAATCTTTTATTAAGTATAACCCAGCATATAAGAGGGGGAAAACAATGCACTTTTGAGTCCTTGTTACATTTCATCTCATATCACCGCACATTACCAAGGACATAAGATAGTATATATCAAATCATCATATTCCACTCTGCATGCGGTTCAGTGTCTAGTTTTACTTTACATCACTCTTGTACCCTCAGAACACCTCAGTTCATTAAAGGCTCCACATTCTGTAAATACAAATTGTGGCTGTTGCATCAATATGCCCTTTTCCTACTTGCAGGATGCCATTTAGTCATCCACACACAAACACACGAATTAGGACCGAGATTAGGCCAGTCTTCCTATCAAGATTGGACATTTGGAAACAGAATTTTAGGTGTTCAGCAAGATAAATCTGCCAATTATCAAATGTCGCATATCAGGGGAACTCAGTGAGAGATAGGTACAAGGTTGTGACTACCATAAATCTGTGATTCTTTTCACCTTAATTGCTAAATAGCCAAATCATCATTACCTTGTCAGAATTTGCAGTTACAAAGTAGCACTCAGGCAAGTTTATTCAAGCTACTTGCATGTTATTCAGTCTGTGCTTTTACCCTAAGGATTTCTAGTGGTCTTTTTTTTCCTTTTTTCTTATTTTGTATATAACAACTCCATTTTGTTGTGCCCTGAATTCTATTTGTGTGCCATTCTATGTTATTATTTGTAAAGGGGCTGGGTGGATGCTCCATTAATCTTTCTATATGAACAGTTACTCTCTCTCTGATGGAATCGGGCCCAACGATCCTGGCGGACACACTGTGATAAGCTCATTCATCTTTATTTGATTCCTGGCTGACACCAGAGTCACCCAATGACAGAGGTTAAGTCACTGAATGGCCATTGCCTCCTCGTTTACTTTTTCATGTACCTCTTAAACATCTTCCTGAAGCCAACTCGATGATTTGTGCCAATTTCATGGGGGCACAAACTGGAACATCCGCTAACTTTCTACATGGCTGGTTTTATACAATCTTAACTCGCACATCTCCAGCTGCTGTGTCTGTCAAAACAATTTTTTTTTGTTGTTGTTTTATAGTTCTTGATAGAGCTATGAGTAGTCGAGGCCTTCACTGCAAAGTGTCATGACACAGCCTCACTTTTTTTTTTACAGTAATTTCACAGTGTCATTTTGTGATTATTTCATGATGGCTTTGAACCTTGACTGAAATGAATTGTGGCCTTCAGTGCACCACATGATACAAATGTTGTGTTTATGTGACAGTGACGGCAAAGCTGTTAGTGACTGAGAGAAAGGATCAAAGAGGAGGAAAGACAGCAGCATCAAAAGTAGCAGAGCAACACATAAACCCTTAACTCTTTGCAGACTGCAGCCTTACTCCCTGCATCAAAAGCACAAGGTGAAGCAAGTTGATATAAATATCTTCAGTGAACTGTAAAATGATGCCTTTTTGTTGGAGCACATTTCTGCAATTCGTATTTATAATATTGAATAACACAAGTTTGCAACAGATAGTTTTAGTGCATAATGTGCCCAACAGAAACATCTTGGTGTATTGAGAAATGTGCTCTGTAAGTTACTTCAGATTGTGCTGAGGGTAATGTTAAATAGAGAAAACAAAGCAAGTATCAACAAAGACAGTCATTCAGGGAGAGAAAAATCCTTGGAAATAGTTACTGTACTTGTCTGTGAAAATTTTACTCAAGTGTTTAAATGACCGAATTTAATTCTGCAATTCTGTTATTGCCGTAATCATCAAGGTTACTTCTTAAGACCCTCCATCATTATTCACGGTCAATGAAGAAACCACCCAACAATAAGAGGCAATCAAGCTATTAGGAGTGAAAAATTAAAGAATAATTTCAGAATTAGATCAAAGCATTAGTGATTGCTGCTAGTAGCTGTAATAGATTATGACCATGCAAATAACTGTGGGACTTTTCCAAATCTTCAGCTGTTAAATTGATTTGGAATGGGATTTTATTACAGGTGAGTCAATGCTAAATCTGAACGAAGCTTATAATAAACTTGCAACATCTCATGAAGGTGATTCTTTTAAGCAGCAGTACTCATACAGCATGACTTGTTGAAAAGTCATGGGCAAATGATCTGATGATGGAATCCAAAATCTCATATTGGCACAGCTACTGTTGTTTTATAAGGCAATTGGACATGCTAAATTATTTTCAATTCATTTTTAATTTTAATAGGCATAGAATGATACAGCCAAACTACAGTTCAGTCCATTGTGGCTCTTTGGAATAGCTGTCAAGTAATCGCTACCCTCCCTGCTTTGTTCTGCAGATTTTTTTTCCCTTTCCAAATATATATCCAACTGTCTTTTGAACATAGCAATTAAAATTGCTCGCACTAACATTTCAGGTTATGCAATACATGACAATGCACGGATTAAGTTTGATTCTAATAAGATATTTGAGAAAACCATTGTAGTATGAGCTAAAACCAAGTTTTCATAGTGTTACATGATGCATTGATTAAAGGCAAAATCCTAGATGTTTTAAGTATGAAATGCAAACCATAAAACTCAAAAAATAAATAGCTGATGGGTCAGCTTTAGACAGGGGAAGAATGCGACAACATTGAAAGTTGAGCAGTTTTTTTTTAATTTCTATGTCTAGATTGTGGTATTTGAAATGACTCATAATGTTGAATCAGTCACCTCACATTTGCCACACAAATACATGTTTTATTTGTATCTCATAGTTAAACTGGTACGCAGTACTAAAGTGTAAATATGTAACTATTTTAAAAAGCATTGCTGTACTTAATTGTTTATTAAATGTCAGCATTCCTTGGGATATGAAAGCAAATCATGTTACATTTACTTTGGTAGATGCTTTGCAGAGAAAAATACTAAATGCTAAACCTTAAAATGTAGGCAGCTTTGAATCTGTCTAGCTTATCAACTGCTCTGGTCAAAACCTAACGTTGAAAATCAAATAAGCCTAAGGAATTCATTTGGGAAAAAAGTTGCTCATAACATGAATAATAACTCATCTTGTGAACAGGAGGCATTTTGTCCCTTCCACATTATGATACCCTCTCAAGCTAAACAAACCAAGTACATTTAACCTTGAGACGCACTCTGTATTTCTAATGCATTGAAAGACAGCTCAGGATAATGAAACCATAACGCGTATGAACTCTGAGAAAGCTTGAAGTTCCTCTACATTTCTGACTGCCTGTCTCTAAATAATATAATATTGCAATACAAAGCATTGTCTTTAAGCCCTTGGAATTGCTGTAATTATGCTACATGAAAATTCAATTTATTAATTAGTTTGCATTCTTCGCACTAATTAAAATTAAATGATACATGTGTTTAGCATGGAGTTATTGAAATCTATGATGTATTACCTCAATTAAGGGTGGATAATTCCAAAATAGCACAGATCAAGAAGGTATGAGTCATCTCGAGCATTTACACTCGACACTCATAAGCTCTAATGGTTCAGAAACCTTCATAAATTTAATATGGGTTTTACTGACACGGCAATCTAAATTGGTTTCAGATTGGTGTAGCATTACTGCTAATAGAAGTGCTGGTGCATTGATGGCTATTAAGGGTCATAAGTGAATTGAGTTCTTGTGGACTTAATTTAATCCTTTAAGAACAGGAGTCAGGGACACAAACCTGACCCAAATTTGACTCTAAAATTGATCAATTTTTCCCTGCAAGGAGAATGAAGCTAAATCAAAATATTTGGCTGAACAAGAAGTTCATAGGAGCTGAAAGGTGACTTTAGTTATGGTACATTTCGGCCTTTTTTGATGAGATCATTGAATAAATCTGAAACCTAATTTTAACACATAATTTAAAAAAATCTTATGTCAATCCTTTACTGAAAAATTAAGAGATCAAAACTGAAAGATTTGTTTAAATTGAAGGCTAATTTCTACCATTAAAAATCACCTCTCCACTCATATTCTTGTCTCACTAGTGCTCTGCTCAGTTGTTAATCCACCTAATGCTCAATATATTGTGATTATGTCCTACTCAATATTGATATTCTTTACACAATTTCTCATGTATCCAAGATTTCTACAATCTCTTTACTGACTTCTGAACTTGTATCCAAGATTCCAGATCATCCTGGTCTTTTTCAAATCCCTGGACTCCATTGTCTTTCTCTCAGATTCTCAACTTCTGTAATATATTTCCTTGGATCATTGCTCTGGTGGTCATCATTATAATCACTGTAGACTTCTGTATTTCACTTTATTTTTTATGAAATTAAATTGTCTCCTCTTTGTTTAGCTATGCACAGATAATGGCTTCAGTCCAACTCTGCATTCCCCCCCCACAACTTTCCTTCATTCTTTTCATCTTTCACTTCTCTTCTCTCAATTGAACTGATCCCTTTGACTATCTTCTTTACTTTAAACAGTCGAACAACTTTTGCAACTACCCAATTAATTCAATCATATTCCCCAATTAATTATTTCTTCTGCAAGAATCCAAGCTGCTGTCTCTGCCTGGTAAATAGAGACTTTTCTGCCCCACGTTGGTATCCTATTCCCTACCTCCCATGAAACAAATCACTGTCTCATTTGGAGTAGCAATGCCATTTTGCCTGCTTCCCAATCCTTCAGTCATCCTGCCCAGATGGATTAGCTATACAACTTCAACCCCACTGTGTGAGCCATCACTCAAATAGAGACCACCTTCACCCTTGAACACGAGAACTGAAGGTCATCCCCAATTCCAGACAGTGTGCAGCACATAGTCCTTGCTAAGTCTCTAAAGTAACACAGTGGAGATGCTGGACTGTTAGAGGTCACGTCTTATTTCCAAGTATATGTTGAATTTCTCAGGGTTACTGTAAAGATTCCAAAACACTATGTTTGAAGAAAAGTAGAGGAGTTCTCCGTGGTGGACTCGTAAACAGGAATTAATGTTGGGACCTCAATTTTTTACAATTGATATAAATGAAATGGATGATGGGACTAAAGGTATGATTGCTAAATTTGTAAATGACATGAATAAAGGTTAGGAAAGTATGCTGTGAAGAGGATATAAGGAAGCTACCAGGGGATATAGATAGAAGAAGTGAGTGGTCAAAGATCTTACAAATTTATAATGTGAGAAAATGTGAAGTTGTCCCTTTTGGCAGGAACAATAAAAATGAAACATATCATTTAAATGGTGAGATATTGCAGAACGTTGAAATGCACATGGCTCTGGACATCCTAATATAAGAATCACAAAAGGTTATCATACAGGGACAGTGAGTAATTGGGATGCTAATAGAATGTAAAAAATTAAAGCAAAGAACTGAGTATGCTGGAGATCTGAAAGGAAAACAGGAATTGCTGGAGAAACTCATTCTGGTAGGATCTGTGGGGAGAAAAAAGAGTTAATGCATTGAATCTGGTAAATCTTCATCACTTTTGATGAAGATTCACTGGATTCGAAACACTAACTCGGTTTTCTCCTCACAGATACTTCCAGACCTGCTGAGTTTCACCAGCAATTTCTGTTTTTGTTGCGAATAGAATTAATTGTTTACCAATATTGGGAGGTTATGAGACCACATTTGGAGGACTGTGTAATGATCACCTCAGCGAGTTTTGAGAACATATGTAGCTCAGGTTGAGGTTCTGGATGTAGGTTTGTTCGCTGAGCTGGAAGGTTTGTTTTCAGACATTTCCTCACCATACTATGTAACATCTTCAGTGAGCCTCTGAATGAAGCACTGGTGGTGTAGCCCACTTTGTTTGGGTTTCCTTAGGAAACCAGTGCTTCATTTGGAGACTCACTGAAGATGCTACCTAGTATGGTAACTAAACGTTTGAAAACAAACCATCCAGCTGAGTGAGCAAACCTACATCTAGAATGATCACCTCATTTAAGAAGGGATGAAAATGCACTGGAAATGGATAAGCGAAGATTTACTCGATGAATACTTGATACTGGTGGATTGTATTATGAAGAAAGGTTGCACAGGTTAGTCTCATGGCTGCTGGAGCTTAGAAGGAGAAGAGGCAACTAGATAGAAACATACAAGATCCTGAAAGGTCTTGACAGGGTAGATGTGGAAAGAATTGTCAGGATATCTAGAACTAGAAGTCACTGTTTTAAATCAAGGATTACCCATGTAAAGCAGGGATGAGGAGAATTTATTTTCAAAGAGAGTCATGATTCTTTGGAACTGTCTGCCTTGAATAGTAGTGGAAGCAGAATACTCTGAATACTTTAATGGAGAGGAAGATAGATTAAACCATAAGATAAGACAAGAAGAGCAGAAGCAGACCATTTAACCCATCAAGTCTGTTCCACCATTATGGCTGACCTGATGGTCCTCAACTTCACACTCCTGCCTTTCCCCTCGATTCCCTGACTGATAGAAAAGTTGCCTTGACTGTAATTAATGACATCACCTCTACAGACCTCACTACCCTCTGAGAGAAGAAATTACTCTTCATCTCTGTTGTAAATGGGCAACCCCTTATTCTGAAATTTGTAAGTTTTTGTTGCAGACTTCCCATGAGAGAAAACAACCTCTCAGAATCCAACCTGTCAAGCCCCTAAAATATGTTTCAATAAGGTCACTTTTCATACTTTAAACTTTAATGAATGTGGCCCAACCTACTCAATCTTTCCTCATAAGAAAATCCCACCATACATGGGAACAACTTAGTGAACTTTCTCTGGACTGCTTCCAATGCTAGTATCTTTTTTTAGATACAGGGACCAAAACTGTTCACAGTGTCTAAAGTGTGGTCTAACCCATTCTTAGGAGGGGTCACTCAACCTGAAACGTTAACTCTGATTTCTCTCCACAGATGCTGCCAGACCTGCTGAGCTTTTCCAACAATTTCTGTTTTTGTTTACTAGTTTTAAGAAGACTTCCATATGTTTGTGTTCGACTCCCTTTGAAAGAAATGCCTATATTTCATTTACATTCCCTATTACCCACTGAATTTGGATAGTAGCTATTGATAGTCATGCATGAGGATCCCAATTCCTAAGGTACTGCAGCTTTTTGCAGTCTTCCTCCATTTAAAAAATATTTAGCACATGTAGTCTTCCTGCTAAAGTACATAACTTCACGTATTCGCACAATATATTTCATCTGCCAAAATTTTATCCTGTCACTTAATCTGTCTAAAACCCTACGTAAATTCTTTGTGTTATTTCCACATTTGTTTCCCTCATCCAAGTCATTTCTATATGTATATGTATTGTAAATACTTGTGACCCCGCACTGGGCAGAGCATGGAGAACTGTCTGTGTGGAATTTGTACATTCTCCCTCTGTCTGCGTGGGTTTCCTCTGGGTGCTTCGGTTTTCTCCTACAGTCCAAAGATGTGCAGGTTAGGTGAATTGGCCATGCTAAATTGCCTGTAGTGTTAAGTGCATTAGTCGAGGTAAATATAGGATGGGGGAATGGGTCTGGGTGGGTTGCTCTTTGGAGGGTCAGTGTGGACTTGTTGGGCCAAAGGGCCTGTTTCCACGCTGTAGGGAATCTAATCTGACCCCTATAGTACACCACTAGTTACAGCCTGGAAACCTGAAAATGTTCCAACTTTCTAACTTCTGTTAGTTAGCTAATCCTCTATCGATACTAACAAATGACCCCGTCTTATTAAATAATCGTTTTTCATTCTCTTATGAGACCAGCATTCATTACCCATCCCGAGTTGCCCTTGAGAAGGTATCTTCTTGAAACACTGCAGTGCATGTACAATACTACTGGAAGTAAATTCCAGGATTTAGATCCAGCATCAATGAAAGAATTGTAATATATTTCCAAGTGATGTTAGTGAGTGACTTGGAGGGAAACTTGCAGGTGGCAGGGTCGCCAGGTATCTGCTGCCCTTATTCTTCTAAATCGAAGCAATTGTAGGCTTGGAAGGTCTGTCTAAGGATCTTTGGTGAATGTCTGCAAGGCAACTTTTATACAGTGCACGCTGCTACTGAATGTCAGTGGTAGAGGGAGTGGATGTGGTGCCAATCAAATGAGCAGCTTTGTTTTGGATAATGTCAAGTTTCTTGAGTGTTGATGGAGCTGCACTCATCCAGGCAAGTGGAGGGTCCTCCATCACACTCCTGACTTGTGCCTTGTAGATTGTAGACAGACTTTGGGAGTCAGGAAGTGAATTACTCACCGCAGTATTTATTACCTCTGACCTACTCTTGTGAACCCTATTTATGTGGCAAGTGCAGTTGAGATTCTGGTCAATGGTAACCCCCAGGATATTGATAGTGGGAGATTCAATGATGGTAAAGCCATTGAATGTCAAGTGGTGGTGTTAGATAGTCTCTTAGCAGAGATGGTCATTATCTGGCATTTGTATGATATGAGTGTGACTTGCCACTTCTCAGCCCAAGCTGCTTGTTGTCAGGGGCTTGTTGCATTTGCACATTAACTATTTCAGTATCTGAGGATTCGTGAATGGTGCTGAACATTGTGCAATCGTCAGTGAACATTCCCACTTCTGACCTTATGATGGAGGGAAGATCATTGATAAAACAGCTAAAGGTGATTGGGCCTCAGACTCTTCCCTGAGGAACACTTGCAGAGGTGTCCTGGAGCTGAAATGACTGACGTCCAACAGCCACAACCATCTTCCTGTGGGCCAGGTATGACACCAGCTAGAGGGGAGTTGTCCCGATACCCACTGATTCCAATTTTGCCATGGCTTCTTGATGCCACACTCAGTAAAATGTGGCCTTGATGTCAAGGGCTGTCATTCTTACCTCACCTCTGGAATTCAGTTCTATTCTGCACGTTTGAACCAAGGCTGTAATGTGGTTAGGAGCTGAGTGGCCCTGGCAGAACCCAAGCTAGGTGTCAGTGAACAGGTTATTGCTGAGCAGATGCTGTTTGATAGCACGATTAATGATATCTTCCATCACTTTACAGAAGGTGGAGTCTCAAAGAACCATGCAGCAGAGAAATAGACCCTTCGATCCAAATCGTCTGCACTGACCAGGTCTCCCAAACTGCCCTAATCCCATTTGCCTGCATTTGGCCTATATTTCTCTAAACCGTTCCCATTTATGTACCTATCCAAATGTCTTTTAAATGTTGTAACCGTACCTGCATCTACCATTTCCTCTGGCAGTTCATGCCATATACAAACCACCCGCTGTATGAAAAAGTTGCCCTTCAGGTCCCTTTAAAATATTTCCCCTCTCACCTTAAAATCATGCCTCTATTTTCAAACTCACCTACCCCAGGAAAAACACCATTGCTATTCAACTTATCAATGCCCCTCGTGATTTTATAAACCTCTATAAGGTCACCCCTCAACCTCCGACACTCCAATGAAAAAGATCTCAGCCTATCCAGTCTCTCTTTATAATTCAACCCCCCCAGTCCCAGTAACATCCTTGTAAATCTTTTCAGATATAGATCATTTGGAAAGTAGAGTGGAGAAATAGCAGATGGAGTTTAATCTCAACAAGTGTGAGGTAATCCATTTTGGGCAGTCAAATGCAAAAGGAAACTATTCAGCAAATGCTCGGATCATTAAGAACATTGATACACAGCATGTTGGGGTGCAAGTACATAGCTCCCTGAAATTGGCAACACATGTGGATAAGATGATAATGAAGGTGTATGGCATATTTGCCTTCATTGGTTGGGGAATTGAATGTAAACGTTGGCAAGCCATGTTGCAGCTGTATGAAACTTTAGTTAGACCACATTTGGAGTATTGTGTGCAGTTCTGGTCCCCACACTATGGGAAGGATGTGGAGCCTTTGGTGAGGATGTAAAAGAGACGTTGCCTGGATTGGAGGGAATTAGCTATAAGGAGAGGTTGATTAACTTGGATTGTTTTTGCTAGAGCATTGGAGGCTGAATGATGATGTGTCTGATATATCTTAAATTATGAAAAGCATAGAAAATGTGGATAGTCAGTCTTTTTTGCATGGTAGAAATGTCAAATATGACTGAGTGTGGATTTAAGGTGAGAGGGTGTGTGTTCAAAGGAGACATATGGTACAAGTTTTTACACAGAAGGTAATAGAAGGCTGGAACGCATTGCCTTGGAGGTGGTAGAGCAGATACAATAGCAACAAGTATTTAGATAGGCACATGAACAGGCAGGGAATAGAGGGATACTGACTAGGTGCAGATAGTTGGGATTATTTTGGATTGGTACTGGAGGGCCTTTTACGTGCTGTGCTGTTTTATGTTCAATGTTACAACAACCTAGACACTAGAAATAAGCAAAATCAGCCCTGTTGACCATTCTTATAAACAGATGAAGGCTGGTGCCAAAACTGGGAGAACTATTGCATAGACTATTCAATCAATAGGATTGGACATAGCCACACTCACGGAATCATAACTTCAAACAATATCCCAGACAACTCCAGCACCAACCCTGGGTTTGTGCTGTCCCACTGGCAGGACCGACCCAAAACTGGTGGCAGCAAAATGGTCTTGACTTGGGAGGGAATTGCCCTCAAAGTGCTTAACATTGCTTGGACCCCATGAGGTCTCATGGCATCAAGTCAAACACTGGCAAGGATTCCTATTTCTAATTACCACTGTGAGTCATCAACAGCAGCCGAATTGTACTCTAACAAAATTTGCAACCACATGGTCTGACATATCCCCCATTCATCATAACCATCAAGCCCCAAGGGACCAACCTTGGTTTAATGAAGAATTCAAAAAGGCATGCTGGGAGCAGCATAAGGCATACCTAAAAAATGAGGTCTGAATCTGGAGAAGGTACAAAATAAGATTACTTGCATGATAAACAGCATAAGCAGCAAGTACTGGACAGAGCTAAGGCAATTCCACAATTAATGATTCAGATCTAAGCTCTGTAGCCCTGTTACATCGAGTCGTGAATGGTAGTGGACAATTAAGCTCAATGCAGGTAGAAGCTCCACAAGCATCCCCATCATCAATCATGGCGGAGCCCAATTCATCAGTACAAAACATAAGACTGAAGCATTCACAACACTCTTCAGCCATCAGTACTAAGTGGATGACCATCTTGGCCTCCACCAGTGGTCCCCAACATCACAGATACCAGACTTCAGTCAATTCGATTCACTCCACATAATATCTAGGAATGGCTGGAGGTACTGGATTCTGCAAAGGTTATGGGCCCAGACAACATTCTGGTAATAATACTAAAGGCTTGTTTTCTAGAGCATGCCATACACCTAACTACATTGTTCCAGTACAATTACAACACTCGCATCTGCCCAATAGTGTGGAAGATTGCCAGGTATGTCCTGTGCACAAAAAGCAGGACAAATTTAATGCTCCAGTGAAAAAAGTTCCAGCCTAACCAACCTCTCCTTATAACTCAAACCATCCAGTCCCAGCAACATTGGTAAATATCTCTGAATCCTCAAATTTAATAATATCCTTCGTATAGCAGAGCAACTAGAACCTTACACAGTCTTCCAAATTGGCCTCACAGCCATCCTGTACAACCTCAACATGATGTCCTAAATGCTCTGAGGGCAGTAAGTATAGGCAACGAAGGCAAGCATGCTAATTGCCTTCCTAACCACCCTGTCTATCCATGACTTAACTTGCAAAGGACTATCTACCTGAACCCCTATATCTCTGCTTGACAACACTACCCAGGGCCCTCCCATGAACTGTATAAGTTCTGCCCTTGTTTGTTTTACCAAAATGCAATACTTCACAATTATCCAAATTAAAATCCACCTTCAGTAAAGTGGTAGAAGATGTCATCAATTGTGCAATCAAACCACACTGCTTAGCAATAACCTGCTTCCTTATACCTGGTTTAGGTTCTGCCACAACCACTCAGCTCCTGACCTCATTTCAGCCTTGGTTCAAATATGGACAAAAGAGCTGAATTCCAGAGGTGAGGTGAGAGTGAGAGCCCTTGATATCAAGGCTGCATTCGATCGAGTGTGGCAACAAGGATCACTGGGCAAAATTGGAAACAATAGGTATCAAGGGGAAAACTCTCTGCTGATGGGAGTCATACCTAGCATAAAGGAAAGTGGTTATGATGGTTGGACGTCAGGTCATCTCAGCTTTAGGACATCTCTGCAGGAATTCCTCAGGGTAGTGTCCTAAGCCATCAATCTTTAGATGTTCCATTGAGGACCTTCCCTCCATTTTGAAGTCAGAAGTGGGGATGTTCGCAGATGTTTGCATAATATTCAACACCATTCACAACTCCTCAGAAACTGAAGCAGTCCACATCCAACTGTAGCAAAACCTGGACAATATCCAGGCTTGCGCTGACAAGTGGAAAGTGATATTTGTGTCACAAAACTGCCAGGCAAAGACCATATTCAACAATTGAGAATCTAACCATCACTCCTTGACGTGGCATTATCATCACTAAATCTCCCAACATCAAGGTCCTGATGGGGTTACCATTGACCAAAACCTGACCCACTCCATTTGCACTGGGTACTATTGACCAAAACCTGACCCACTCCATTTGCACTGGGTACCATTGACCAAAACCTGACCCACTCCATTTGCACTGGGTACCATTGACCAAAACCTGACCCACTCCATTTGCACTGGGTACCATTGACCAAAACCTGACCCACTCCATTTGCACTGGGTACTACTTACTTGAGAGCAAAGTAAACAAGACACAAAGGAGTCAAGATCGAGAGTTGGCACCAGTGGAGAAGTGTGGGGTTAGGGGTGGAGGTAAGAGAGAGAAAGAGAGAGAGAGAGAATGTGAGTTTCTTCAATTATGGAATTCAATATTGAGACCTTGAGGGTGTACTTAGGAACTAGCAGATGAATGGAACTGTTTAGATAGCTCTTCTAGTATAAGCAAGATGGGCTGAGTCATCTCCTCTTTGCCTATTTGATAAACATAATGCAAATAAAGGGACTAACCCTCCAATACTGAGGATTTTGGTAAACTCATAATTCAAATCTGTCATCCTGCAGATTTAACCACCAGCAGATAAAAAGCAGGGAAAGATGATAGAGTAGGAAAATGTCACTTCAGCTCAGCCATCATCATCACTAAGGTTAACCAGTCCTTTAAAATGCCAGGAATACCACAGAGTTTTATATGGATGTTTGACTTTTAGTGTAGCTGAGAAACATGTCTGAATTTTGATTGATTTTAACATAAATGAGTTAAGTATGCTTTTCCACAGACTAAGATTGTAATACCTGACACAACAATCTTCTGCGTATTAAATGAATGTGACTCTGTTTTGTTTTTGTACAGATGGAAGCCATTCCATTATTTCTTTCCCAGAGGGAGAATTTTTTTTAGGAGCTTTTATTATTTTTCCTTAAATCCATACAAAGACTGTACCTTTTGGAAAGCCTGATTAACAACACAGCATAAAATTGAACAAGGCATACTTGCCAGTTATTGGTCAGTTATTGGTAACAAATGGCTTAATTGATTGACTGTTAAATTTTACGTTATGAATGGGTTTTCTAAAAGTCAAATGGAAATGACGCATTCACTGGTGAAGAAACAATTCATTTGATAACTTTACTTCATTGAAGTGGTTGCCAGTATGTGCAGGGTATCATTTCAGCTTTAACAGTGTGCAAAATGATCTGGAAGGAACAAATGCTTAACAAATCAAAAAGAGAGAAAAGTGAGTACAACCTCCAGAAGTGCCAGCATGAAGGTGATTCTAGGGAGATTGCAGAAGTTGGACAGATTTTGGTAAAAACCACAAATGAGACAAAGTGTCAGTGGTTGAAATAGATGAGGTCTACCCCACATGCAACAGAACCAAGGTTGATGGAATTGTTACCTCACGCAGTGCCAATTTCCTGCTTGCTCCCCATAACCCTGAAAGTTCTTCCTTTTCAAATGACCATCAGATGCCCTTTTGAAAGTCCCAACTGCATCTTCTTCCATCACACTCTGAGGTGATGCCTTCCAGACCTTAACTACTCAATGAATATATGTTTTTTCCTTCTCGCATTTGTTTCTTTTACAAATTGATTTGATTCTATGCCCCTTCATTCTTAATTCTTTCATGAGTGGAAACAGTTTCTCCCTATTTAATCTGTCCATAGACTGATTCCTTTTGAATTATAGAATCCTGGTAGTGTGGACAGAGACCATTTGACCCATTGAGTCTGCACCAAACTCCCCGAAGAGCATCCCAACCAGACACAGCCCCACTCCCCAATACTATCCCCATTATCCTGCATTTATCACAGCTAATCTAATTATTGTGCACATCCCTGGACTCTAAGGGGCAATTTAGATTAGATTAGATTAGATTACTTACAGTGTGGAAACAGGCCCTTTGACCCAAAAAGTCCACACCGACCCGCCGAAGTGCAACCCACCCAGATCCATTTCCCTACATTTACCCTTTCACCTAACACTACGGGCAATTTAGCATGGCCAATCCATCTAATTTGTTCATCTTTGGACTGTGAGAGGAAACCAGTGAAAAATCACGTAGATGTGTGGAGAATGTGCTAATTCCATACTTCAATAGCCTTTTTAAGCTATCAACAAAACTATGAATTCAGAAACTAATGCTGAGATAATTTCAGCTTTTGAAACACGGACAGATATTCATAATGACTTGTCCTTAGGAATTGTCAATAAATAACCCTCTTAAAACTGCATGAACAGACTCTCCACTAACTCACCTGTCAACCAAATCATTCCAGGAAACGTTTTTTTAAAAAATCTCTGACAGCTATAGCCAGTTTTCTTTTGCAGTTTACAACCAGAGGTGAAGGGCTCTTGTGGTGTCATGTTAGTGTCCCACCTCTAAACCAGGAGGCCTGGGTTCAAGTTCCATCTGCTGCAGAGGTGTGTAATAATAACATCTCTGAACAGATTAATTAGAAAATATGTAAAGATCACGGTGGCTCAGTGGTTAGCACTGCAGCCTCACAGCACCAAAGTCCCAGGTTCGATCCCAGCCTCAGGTGACTGTCTGTGTGGAGTTTGCACATTCTCCCTGTCTCTGCGTGGGTTTGCTCCAGTTTCCTCCTACAGTCCAAAGATGTGCAATTCAGGTGATTTGGCGATGCTAAATTGCCCATAGTGTTAGGTGCAATAGTCAAAGGGAAATGGGTCTGGTTGGGTTACTCTTCAGAGGGTCGGTGTGCACTTGTTGGGCCGAAGGGGCTGTTTCCACACTGGAGGGAATCTAATCTAATCTAATCAGAGGTAGTGCTCCTGTGATGCAGTGACGGTGTCTCTATTCAAATCTTATCTGTTTCAGATCTCCGTCGGAACATCTCAGAACAGGTTGATGAGAAAATATCTAAAGAACAGAGCATTAAAAAAGTTTCAAGCAATTAAACAGATCATATCACTCTTCGACAGGAATTGAGTAATTTGAGAGTAACTATCAAAAAGGAACTGAATAAATGAAATGTTGCAAGGCCTTGGACCCCGGGGAAAGTAGGACAGATTGAATAGCTTTTTCAAAAAGCTGGTAGAAATACACTAGACCAAATGGCGTCTTTCTGTCTGCATGATTCTTGATGCTATGATTCTAAGAGTTAATTTACATCTCATGGATGGTAGATCTGGTCATTTGTCAGCAATATATTTGGGAGTCAATTAAAAGTATATCAAAAGAAATTTTTTGTGTAGCATCTCTCATCGACCCTCTCAGATACACTAAAGTACCTCATGGTCAGTGAATCATAGAGTCATAGAGATGTACAGCACAGAAATAGACCCTTTGGTCCAACTTGTCCATGCCATCCAGACATACCAACCCAATCTAGTCCCACCTGCCAGCACCTGGCCCATATCCCTTCAAATCCTTCCTATTCATATACCCATCGAGATGCCTTTTAAATGTTGCAATTGTACTAGCCTCCACTACTTCCTCTGGCAGCTCATTCGATACACGTACCACCCTCATGTGTCATACTGAACAGGTTGAGATGAAAAGAAAACCAAGAATTAGCAATTTTGTGCAGAGGGAAATGAATATGCAGAATGTATTTTCAAATGAGGCAATTTATCTCGTACCAATATTGGGAGAAACTTTGAGGGGGCTTGGGAATTACTTCCTAAATATGACGATTGTGCTAACGTTTTCCAGTACTAACACTACAATTGTCAGCTTTTCACAAGACAGTAAAAGTATTTAATAGAACATAGATATTTAAGCACCATTACTAAATCAATCCTATTGATATATAACCAACTAGAAAGTAGAGTGGAACAAGAACTACTGCCAAAAGGCTCTATGAATTGTAGAATTTTTCTCCAATTGACATAGCTTCAGTGTACTGGCGGTGATGGTAAAGAATGATTGCTTGATTGTAATAATTAGTTTTGTGTTTTTGAGTATTGTGGATATGCAGGCAAATGCAACAGTAATAAGGGCTCAGATGCAGACATGAGATCAATGACTAGGACAAGAGAAACACTTTCCCGATCTCTTTTGAATCGTGTCATTGGATTTTGTATCACCTCCCTCAGAACTGAACCTCAATGTCAACCTAGATTATAAACTTGCAGTTCCGCTATGCAGCTTGAACCATTGCTTCAGAAACAAGAATGGTCAGTGGAACTTTCACTGATTGTACTCCTGAGGTAGTGTTTAGAAGAGGAGGGAAAGAGAACCAAATGCGAGCTGGTCACATGCTTTTCGAACTATGGTGGAGGCAGAAAGAGTATGATGCCTTCAGGTATGAAATGAAGTGGACCACATTTTCAGAGTGCAGCCAATCAGCATTGCTTATATTCAGGGTTACACAGAAAACCTCAGACTGATGGGCCACTCTTCGGAGAGTCGGTGTGGACTTGTTGAGCCAAATGCCGAAAATGTGTTGCTGGAAAAGCGCAGCAGGTCAGGCAGCATCCAAGGAGCAGGAGAATCGACGTTTCGGGCGTGAGCCCTTCTTCAGGAATGAGGAGAGTGTGCCAAGCAGGCTAAGATAAAAGTTTTATCTTAGCCTGCTTGGCACACTCTCCTCATTCCTGAAGAAGGGCTCATGCCCGCAATGTCGATTCTCCTGCTCCTTGGATGCTGCCTGACCTGCTGCGCTTTTCCAGCAACACATTTTCAGCTCTGATCTCTAGCACCTGCAATCCTCACTTTCTCCTTGTTGAGCCAAATGGCCTGTTTTCACACTGCAGGGATTCTATGATGTTCTACGATGATGATGTCTTGTAATCCCCTTATTCACATAGGCCTGTTTCAGTTGTGGGCCTGGACACCTCTTCCTAACCAGCAAAATGAAGTACTTTTGTATACATGATGAATGCAGCTTGCCTCTCATTTTAGGCAATTTTATGCCTGTTCTGTACCTGAAGAATGAGCATGCCACCATTGAATAACTGACGCCCTTGTTTTTTCCCAAGAAATGAGGGAGGCATATGCCTTAACATAGCTTTTGCATTCTTGCCTCACCCCACATATCACTTGTACACATGCCTTGAACATAAAACTTAAAATCTACCCTGTCAATATTGAAGACATTAAATATATATCTCAGTGTTAAAATGTTGTTTAGTCAAACACTGAGCTGTTGGACGTTTCACCTAACATATTTTCCTCCATTTCTCTGATTTCAAATCTGTGGTTTTTGTTTCCAATTTTTTTTTAACAGATATAATTAACTTGTAACTAATTGTCTCTATCCTTTAAACATTCAGTGCCAGCATCAGTGTATGCAAGTAGACATTCTTCTTATAATTAGGCAAGATCCCAGATCTTTTTCAGGATTTATTAAAGCCACTGAGAAATTTGACCAATGTCTCCTGAAGCACAGTTAGCATGGCCTTCACATGATGGCTGCCTGCTGGACAAAGTGCTTCTCAGGCTCAATTAATCAACACTCCACAGGGTAAAAGCCAGAGTGCTCTAAAGGCCTTTAGAAGATTGCCACTTTGCTCTGTTGGGGATTTCTCTATGGTCCATTCTACAGCTGCTCTTCGCCCTGTACTCTTAATTAACCCCTTGTGGGTGGGTAACACAAAATAAACTGCTGCAAAATTAGTGCTGTTTAGCTGTTTTACCGGGCATTCTAAGACTTGTGTCTTCGAAATGTACTAATGCATCAGTGTAGTATTCAATGTTACAACTCATTTTTTGCAGGGAAAATCCTACTCTATTTGACAATAAGTTATTCAGGTTTTTTTCTTAAGACGCTGTGTAATGAGAAAATGTTTCTACTAGCATGAGGGTCAGTGACTTTACAGCACAGCTTGAAGATAATGGAGCCAAGTACCAGAGGGGAGCTGAGCTTCTTCTTCATGTGGCAATTTGTTGTGATCTGGAATGCAAAGTCTGAAAACGCAATGCATAGTAGATTCAGTTGTAGTTTTTAAAAGGATATTGTACAAATACTTAAAATATTGCAGATATACAGGCAAAGATAAGAGAAGTAGGACTAATTAGATAACTAGGAGAAAGTGAGGTCTGCAGATGCAGGAGGTCAGAGTTGAGAGTGTGGTGCTGGAAAGGCACAGCAGGTCAGGCAGCATCCAAGGAGCAGGAGAGTCAACGATTCGGGATGGAGCCCTTCATCAGTAATGATTCCTGACGAAGGGCTCCTGTCTGAAATGTCAACTCTCCTTCTCCTCGGATGCTGCCTGACCTGTTGTGCCTTTCCAGCAACACATTCTTGATAAATTAGATTACTTTCACAGAAACAGTATGGACATGATAGGCTGGGTGGCCTCATTCTGTGCTGTATCATTTGATGATTTTAAAGTTGCAAGCTTGAATCAAAATTTTAAAAGTAAGTAATAATCATAATCAATAACTGAGTTATTGTGAGGGTGAGGATGTAGTATATGCCTGAACCTAAACTACAGGAGATTAATTGGGCACCAACTTAAAGCTATCAGCTAAGATAGAATTTGTCAAATTATAAATGTATATTGGATGAATCTATTCAGATTTGTGAAAGTAACACCACAGGGGTAGCTCAGTGGTTAGCACTGCTGCCTCACAGTGCCAGGGATCTGGGTTTAATTCCACCCTTGGGTGAGTGTGTGTGTGGAGTTTACATGTTTTTCTCGTGTGTGCATGGGTTTGCTCTGGGTGCTTAAAAATCCTTCCACAGACCAAAGATGTGCAACTTAGGTAGATAGGCCATGCTAAATTGCTCATAGTGTCCAGGGATATGCAGATTGGCTAGATTAGCCATGGGAAATGTAGGGTTACATGGTTGGGGGTGGGTCTGGGTGGGATGCTCTTCAGAGGGTTGGTGTGGGCTTGATGGGCTGAAGGGCCTGTTTCTGTGTGGTAGAGATTCTATGAAAGTCGGCATTTAAAATGCCATCACATGGAATAATCCTTCAGTAGCTTTAGGTTTTCAAGCATCATATAACAGTCACATGATCAAGGAGATGCAATTTGTATAGCATATTTCATGGCCTGGGCACATTTTGCTCACAGGAACATCTCAAAAACAGCAATGGGACATGTTACTGGGAAATGGGGTTTTCTCTTAATTGCCCTCTGAAATGGCCTGGACAGACAATAAATTCAAGGACAGTGGGATCGACAACAAAGGCTGCCCTTCCAAGCAGCACCCATATCCCACTGAAAAATTAAAAGATAATCTGCTTCAGAGACATTCCTTGAGAGTTGAATATCAACCACAATACTGGGAAGAGCATTCCCTGCTCCCTTTTCAATGGATTGTTGATGTCTGAGAGACCTTCAGTTAAAGATTTCATCCAACGAGTTACAACACCAACAGCACTGTACTAAGATGGTAGTACGCATCGTGTGCTCAAGTTTCTGGGTTGGGGCTTGAACCCATAGGCTCTATCTTAAAGATCAGAACACAACAATCAAGTCAATTTGACACCTATTATCAAAAAAAGTCATGGTAAAAAGATGCAAAATTGACAATGGGAAGAGGGACACTATCCAAAATGTACTTTTGACTCAATAGTTTGTGAGTGCTATTTGCAGTTGATTAGTGAAAAATAAAGTTCATTGTACCACTTTATTCTGACTATTTCTTCAAATCAGTTGTGATTATGCAAATGCTATTGAAAGCTGCTGATGTCTTATTGAAAATTCTTTTGTGTTGTCAACAATAATTTATCCCTTTTTGTTATGATAAATATACATGATAACTACTTGCTGATGGAATATACTGGTTATGCATATATTTGTACTAATCAAAAATGCAATTGATACCAGTATGATAAAAGGAAAACAAAAACAGAAATTGCTGAAAAAACTCAACAGGTCTGGCAGCAAAAGGTAACATTTTGGGTCCAGTGACCCTTCTTTGGAACTCATAAATAAAGGAAAATATTGGAGCGACTGCAAACCTGAATAAAACCAAAGAATACTGAAAAAGATCTGGCTACATCTGTGGAGAGGTTTGCATCTGTGGAGAAGTTGTCAGAGTTAACTTTTGAGTCCAAAGATTGGCGTTTGGAACTGAAGAAACTGAATAATAATGGCTTTTTTTTGTTGACGAAGGGGAGGCAGCACAAGTAGAACAAAACGTTCTACTTGTGGTGGTGCAAGTGGTGGTAAAAGAGAAATTGAGATGTAAAATAGGTGTGAATGAATTGGAGGAAAGAGATCAGCTCTGCTGAGACCAAAGTCCACAATAAAAAAAAATGCTGGAATGCTGGAAATCAGAAATAAAACAAAAAGAGAAATGTTGGGATTTGCTGGAATATTACAGCAGGGGTAGTAAGGTTGGCTTCAGAACAATATGGGTTATTGAAATGGTAAGCAACTGGAAGGTCAGGGTTCAATTCATGGAGAGAGTGGAAGAATTCCCCAAAGTAAATACCCAGTCTGTTTTGGTCTTGCCAATGTGAATTAGACCGATGACACCAGTCATAGAATCAAAAATTCACCACCTTATCTATTCAAAATAAAATAAAACTTCATTCTAAATGAAATGATAAGAACTCAAAATTCCACAATCCTTCAATTGGCCTGTGGTTGAGCTCATAGTTGTCAAAATATTATAGTATTTAATATCTATAATCCAGACATCAATGATTTTTGAGTCGATCATTGAACTGCAGGAAGCAATACAACTTAGGTTAGCAAGGCTAATATAAAAAAAGTTGTCATCAACAATTGACTGCACTTGCTAATTATGTCTCTTTGGTATCAATATATCAAGCAGAACCAGTACATATTCACCAAGTCCACCTACTCCAGTTTGATGCTACCAATAAACACATCTTTCATTCATCCTTCATCTTTGCAGATACTCACAGTGATACCATCAACCATTCCTCAGTCATCCCTAATATCTTATTCCCTCCAATGGCACCTTCCCATGCCAGCACAGAAAATGCAACACCCACCATTTACCTCCTCCTTTCTCCCCATTCAAGGCCCCAGTGCATTCTGGGTGAAACAGAGACATACTTTCACTTATTTCACCTACTGTACTCACCCTTCATTGTCGATTTTCTCAGCACTGGAGAAATCAAATGTAGATGAGGTGGCTCCTTTGTGGAGAAACATCAGTTTGAGTTGCATGTGTGACCTCAAGCGTCTAATTGCTTTGTTATTTTAATTTTTTACTCCTCTTCCCCTCTAAACTCAATGTTTTCAGCTTCCTGCTCTTCCACTGAAGCTGTATGTAATCTTGGGACTAACACCTGATCTTTTGATTTGATATTTTACAGCCTTACAGACATAATATTGCACTTACAATTTCAGATCAAAATAACTTTGCTTTTTGTAAAATTTTTGAGTGTTTTGTTGGATGGCAGCTGGGTGTCATAGCTCAGGCAGCTGTTTATACCTCACTTAGATACATCTTTCATCTCTTCACTTGTTGCTGTACCATCAATTTTTGCCTTGTTTTTATCAGTCACTCTCTCGCTTTCCATTCTAGTAAAAGATTGACCCTCTTGTCCTTTACTTACCTCTGTGCAGCCCTTTCATGCTTTGCTTGAAAACTATTGTATTCTTAGTTCTGATGTTGGGTAGGACTTCCTCTGTGGGTTTTGAGACTTTGCCATTGAGGTCAAATGTTGAGACCAGAAATCCACAATGGGTGGGGAACAGAGACTTGGTCTCCATAGCCTTCTGTGGTTAAGAATTCCACAAGATCACCATGTGTTCAGTGAAGAACTGTTTCCTTATCTCAATCCTAAATAGTCAACCCCATATACTGAGAGTGCACCCTCTGATTCTAGGCTCCCCAACCAGGGAAACCATCCTCCCTACATCTAGTCTCTACAGGCCTGTTAGAATTTTGCACATTTCAATCAAGTCTTTTAAACTTCTAAATTTTCAATAATACAGGCCCGTTTGAACCAATCTCTCCTCATATGACAATCATAAAGTCCCAGGTGTCATCCTAGTGAACAACTACTTCACCCTCTCTATGGCAAATATATTCTTTCTTAGGCAGGGAGAACAAAACTACATGCATCTTGGTCTTGTATACTGCACCGAGACATGTCTACTGCTAAATTCAAATCCTCTTGCAATGAAGGCTAATTTACCGTTTGTCTTCCCAGTTTCATGCTATATCTATCTGTCTGCTTATATTTACTAGCCTACAAGAACACCCAAATGCCTTTATCTATCAACACTTCCCAATCCCACATCCACTCTTCACTGCCTGCTTTTCACACAAAAGTGTGTAATTTCAAATTTTGATATTTTCATTATTGAAAGCAACATCTCCCACAAGATTTATTTCCAAAAAGTTTACATTTATATTTAAATGGATATAATTATATTTATCACTACTTCATTTCCCCCCAAGGACTCTAGCTTCATAAATTGAGGCATCCTGGAGGTTTCACAATTCTTCCAGAATGTATTCTCTACGGATGTATGTGGTTGGAAGATCTTTGGCTTGAGGACTGTTCACCTTAAGTCTGTTCTTTTATTGGTCCTGTGTGGTCTGTAAATACCTTTACACTGAAGGACCTTTTATCTCATGGAAGATGTGGTACTTTCTAAATCAAGTTGTTAGTCTACTTTTTTCTTGATGCATTTGTAGGATTTTGACATTGCTTACCTATTTATTACCTATCCTCAGTTACCCTCACAAAGGTAATGGTGAGCTGTCTTCTTGAACTACTGCAATCCATTTCATGTAGGTACACCCAAAGTGCTGTTGGGGAGAGAGTTCCAGGGTTTTGACCCAGCAACACTGAAGGAATGAGAAAATATTTCCAAGTTAGGATGATCTGAGACTTGGAGGGAAACTCACAGGTGGTGGTGTTCTCATGTGTCTGCTTCCCTTGTCCTTCTAAATTAGATTAGATTGCCTACAGTGCGGAAACAGGCCCTTCGGCCCAACAAGTCCACACTGACCCTCTGAAGAGTAACCCACCCGGACCCATTCGCCTACTCCCTACTAGTGCACCTATCACTATGGGCAATTTAGCATGGCCAATTCATCTGAATTGCACATCTTTGTGACTGTGGGAGGAAACCAGAGCACCAGAGGAAACCCACGCAGACACAGGGAGAATGTGCAAACCCCAAGCAGACAGTCACCAGAGGCTGGAATCGAACCTAGGACCCTGGTGTTGTGAGGCAGCAATGCTAACCACTGAGTCACCGTGCCACCCCGGTGGCTAGATGGTAGTGGTCACAGATTTGGAAGGTGCTACCTAAGGAGCCATAGTGAACTTCCGCAACACATCTTCTTGAAAATGGTCATTGTTGCTACTGAGTGTTGTTGAAGGATGGAGTGAATGTGGATGTGGTGCCTACCAAGCATTCTGATTTCTCCTGACTGGGCTCAAGCTTCAACAGCATTATATACCACAGATGGTATATTCCATCACACTGACTTGTGCCTTATCGATAGTAAACAAACTTTGGGGCGTCAAGAGGTGATGCAGCATTCCCTGCCTCTGGGCTGCACTTTTAGCCACAGTATTTAAATAGCTAGACCAGCAGAGAATTTGTCCCCAATTCCTATTGATTTGGTAGGCCTCCTTGGTGCCACACTCAATCAAATTCAGCCTTGATGTCAAAGGCAGTCACTTTCAGCTCACCTGTGGAATTCAACTCTTTTTTTCCATGTTTGAACCAAGGCTGTAATGAGGTCAGGAGCTGGGTAGTCCTGGCAGAACCTAAACTGGACATCACTGAGCAGGTTATTACTGAGCAGATTCTGCTTGATAGCACTATTAGTGACACCTTCCGTCACTTTACTGATAATCGAGAGTACACTGATGGGGCAGTAATTGGGGGGTTGTATTTGTCATGGTTTTTGTCTACTGGACGTTGTCAAGCAGTTGCCAGTGTTATAGCTGCACCGGAAGGACTTAGCTAGGGGAAACGGTAAGCTGTGGAGCACAAGTCTTCAGTACTATTGTCGGAATGTTGTCAGGGCCCATTGCCTTTGCACTATCCAGTGCCTCCAACTATTTCTTGATATCACGTGGAGTGAATTGAATTGGCTGAAGACTGGCATCTGTGATCTATAGCCAGAGATTGCCAAAACAGACCACTGGCTCAGCACTGCTTGCTGAAGAAGGTTATGCATGTTTTAGCCTTATCTTTTGCACTAATGTGCTGGTCTCCTCCATCATTGAGGATGGGGATATTTGTTGAGGGTCAATGAACAACCACTTCAGTGCCTTTTCAGACCATCAGCACATTTATGTCTGTTATCTGCAGCATTTCCCATCAATAAAACAGAGTGGTTTACTTATCTGGTTAATGGGGACTCCTCAATCTGGGCTGATGGGTGATCTGGATGACTTGTGGGGAGTGGGTTGGGAGGAGGTTTGGGAGAGGTGTGGAGTCTTTCAAAGCTAAAATCGTCTCTGTACCCTCCTGGCCATGCTCTCTGTATGCCACAGCCTGTGATTTCACCCCTCACTGAAATGTCACCTACCTTGTCCACTGTTCCTAAACTTCAGTGTTATCTGTGCCACCAGCATTCTCAGTCTCTAAGGCAGCACTGTCTCTAACAGTGTCAACCTTTGTATATCTAGCAGCTTTAACTGGGACCATACATCATACAGGAAGTGACCTGAAGGTAGTCACCTAGTTGCCTGATATGCATAAGATCCTTGGGCTTTTCCATTAGCAACAGTGGGAACCATCCTACGCTTTATGGCAGCCATCGCCACATCTAGACCAAAAAACTCAGGAAGTTCCTGCCTAACACCTATGTTGGCCATTTAGCCTTTTGACCCAAATCTTCCATTCAATTAGATTGTGACTTTGGAAGCAATTGAGTCACCAAGAAAATGTAGGTGTAAGCCAATGAGTCAAAGGTGAAAGTGATACTTGAAAGTCTTCAATTTGTGATTGAGCCAACAGCAGACAGTCTCTTAAGTGCAGCAAAGTAGGTTTTATTACATGTCATTACATGCAGATTATTCTTTTAAATTGTTTTAAATAATGTACACATGTTATAAATTTTGGGCACAGCTTTAGAGCTGCATGATCAAGTTGATTAAAAAGAATCAGAAGCTTCCTGTGAAGGGATTTCCAGGATCTGCAGTATTTTGTTTTAGTTAAGTGATTTGATAGGTCCTGGCTTTTGCTGGCTGTGTGTTGCTTGTTGGTTACTTTTTAGTGAATGGAAGAAATGTGTTTTTTCCTCCAAAAAAGAATGATAATGGTTTTCAAATTTGGACATCTTAGCTAATCACTATGTTCTTTTGGCCTGCAGGCATTTCCCACACTCTGTGGACATGTGCTAGCTGCAATTATATGGATTTGTGGTAAACTTCTCATACTGTTTTTGAGATTCTGTAACCACATTACTTATAGCTATTTTCCAGTGATTGTGGGATGTGTTCTGGGGCACAATTTAGAGACAGTCCAGGGTAAGATTTTAAAAAATCCTGTTTTAAGTATATTTAAAGGGGCACAATTAAACTTAAATTGACACAAAAATAACCATGCTGTTTAGAAGTTGAGAGCTTTCTGAAGCTGAGGTGAAGGAATAGAATCAAAGACTTCCATCTTCACTTAAGCCTGATCAAAAAGCAAATGTTCAATTGCCAGATATCTTGAACACATTATGTTTAAAAATAAACCTTATCAGGCTGAAAGCCTCCAAAATACAGGCAACAGCGGTACTGAAACTTTTCAGCGTTTGCAAAGATATTCAGTGGTGTAGAACATCAATATATTCAGGAATGCACCTTGTGGATTGTCAGAGTAATGCTGGGTGGAATAAATCTAATAACGTATTCCAATGCCATCAAAACACCTTTTAAAGAAACAGATAAATGAGAACAAGTACAAAACATGCATAAGCAATTCACAATTAAAAGACCTCAACATGGTTTTTTTCCTAACATGACTGAAAAAAAAAGCCTCCCTGAATTTGTGCAACTGGAGGGATCTATATTCTCACTTGAAATCAGGGGGCATGGCCAGTTATGTGGGTGGAGATGTTTCTGGATGAAATTTTGTTGGATAGATCTATAAGAGTGAGGAGCCTTGGGTGTTATTCAGTGACTTAAGGAGCTCATTTATGCTCAACACTCTGCAATAATTTAGGTTGCATAATTTGCTTGGATAAGATTGAGTGGAATTAAACCCAAGTGTAAAATAAACTCTGTTTGAATGCTTGTGTGTGAATTGTCTGAAATGAAGAGGACAAAGAATTAATCAAAAACCTTGGCCCATGATTTCATTTTGAGAGTACAAATGGTCAACAAAACAGCTTTATTTATTCATTTACTTGATTTATTTCTTGACAAGGTAGTTGTGCAGGAAGTAAAAGTTACAAGATGTGTACAAACTCTGGGATTCTGATGTTGGTGAAACAAGGTTGAAAACCAGGCAAAAGCGAGGACTGCAGATGCTGGAAACAGGAGTTTAGATTAGAGTGGTGCTGAAAAAGCACAGCAGGTCAGGCCGCATCCGAGGAGCAGGAAAATCGACGTTTCAGGCAAAAGCCCTTCATCAGAAATAGAAGGTTGAAAATCACCAGATCACTAAATACCCCAGGTAGGAAGCAGATATATGAAGGATTGACAGTATAGGAAATCATTAAGCACTGCAAATGATGTGGAAGGTTGGCATGCCAGTACAGCACCAAGGGAGCACTGCATTGTTGAATGTACTGTTTGTCAGATGACATGTTGAGGTCCTGCTTTTCCTTTCAGGAGAATATGAAAGATTCCATGGATTTATTTGAAGAACCAGGATATGCTCCCATCTGTCGATCAACTTTACAAAAAACAGATCAAATTGTCATGATCAGGTTGCTGATCTGGGAGCTTATTGTATGCAGATTAACAGCTACATGTCCAAAATTATAACCGTCCCTAGAGTTCAAAAGTACATGTGCCATACAGCATTTTGGTACATCCTGGGATTGTAAAATACAGTATATAATTACAAATGTTCTTTCTCTAAAAACTTGAAAGCTGGCAAAAGTAGATCTTATATTAAAAAAAATCATTCCTTACAACTACAGACACGGATAGAATATTATGACCTGTTTTATTAATTAGAAAATGAATGCAAGTAATCATCATAGAAAATAAGAATAATGCTCCATTTTAGTGAATGTATCAATTGCCATAGCAGCCTAAGGTGATCCTGGCAGATTCCCTTAACAAACTGGTGAATGTCGGTTTCAGTAAGGCATGGATTGGGATTACCAAATGATTAAAGGAGCCTGGGTTGAAATGCTGAAAGTATCAGTTTGTCTTGAAATATGGGGAACTGGAAGTAGCTCACAAAGAAAGTGATTTAAGAAGATTACAAATCTAGAAGCAGTCCTCAAGTAAGAGAGAAAGATGGAGTGGAGAAATTGTGACTAGGGGAGAGGTCAGTTGCTTGGTCAACGGAGAGTTCAGTCCTTGGGGGCAGGAGAGCTGAGTGATCCGTAACCAAGATAGAAGATCATTCTGAGGGAGAGACAGTGGCTTGCAGTCAGGGGTAGTGGGGAGATATTGGGTGGAAGTGGAAGGTGGGGGGGTTGGGGGTAGAAGTTATCCTGCCAGTTGGCACCAAGTTTCTTTGTGAGATCAGCACAAAACAAATGAAGTGCTGTGGTCTTTGGAAATTAAGCAAAAAAGCACAAGATCTGAATTGAAGTCAATGGTTTCTACATCTGAATATTCTTGCCAGCAGTCTTGATGCCAGGCCAATAACTTTGGCCAATATGGCAGACATCTGCCAACATAATATTTAAAGGTCACATGCTACTAGCTGGGGTCATCTGGAATGGGGATTGAACCTTTCACCTGCTCACTTAAAGGTGTTAATGCTCAATCTAAAACATCGTCTCTGCCCTATGAATTATTAGGCTATTAAAAAGCAGATTATCCCATAAACTACACTAAGGTTAGGTAAAAGAAATTGAATTCAAAGAAAATGTTACAACAAGCCATCATATAAATTTGGCCACTATGCTTCCAGCAACGAATAACAGTTATTCACCTGCCACTTATCATGTTGATGGGAAACAGGAAGGATATCCATCTACTTTAAAAAAAAACACAGTATAGAGTGTGCCAGTTCTGACAGGACATAAAATGGGCAGAAATTAGATATTCACTATTTCTGGTCACTTTGAATTCAAAATTTGAAGGCAATTGTTCATTGACTTTACCTCATTACATGTATATATCCAAATGTTCTTATCCACGGGACTTTGTCAAAATAGATTGGGCAGTTTTATGAAACTGATACAAATGAAGGCATGATCTTATCCAAAGCAATCATCTCCCATTAAATGATTACGAGGCAGACACACAAACCGGAAGGTCAACCCTTGAGCAGAACACACCTCTCACAGGAGACTGGCAAACTCTAATGCAAAGAAACTAAACCAATTAAAACCAGACTTGACTACATTTCAAGTGCTGGATTAACCAACAGAAATATCATTTTAGATTTAAAATTGGATAAACAAGGTATCAGCATTTAATTTGATTTAAAGACAAAAGAGCTGAATCACCCTCACTAATTACCACTGTACGAGAAATTACTTTTTAAAAATTTCCATTAAATTTACTAAGTTTGCTATCAACAACCTTCTGGTAGATTTTCGATGGAATGTTGAAGTGCACCACACTCCAGTTAATGGATTTATCAAATACCTTATTTCATGCTCTCTGCTTTTGATTTATGAATTTTGATCTGGGAGACAAGGACCCTGTGAGTATTGATTGTGGGAGATGTCAGAGTAACAGAAGTTAATTTCACTGGTACATTCGGAAGTCTCTGAATCTCTGACAGGGCTGTCTACTGAGAAAGGGCTGTCGTGAAACTGGAGTGACACCAGGCCGTCACAGCAGGGAGCCCTTCCCTCGCTGCCACTAAAGGAACATGATGTTATGACATGAAAAATCTTGTCAGGAAATTGTAGCATACACTTTTCTCCTTTTCCTTTTGTGCAGCCTTTTTTTTATTTTATGGGGAGCTGATTTTACATCTGATAGCAGGGTACGGAGGAAGCTGGAGAGGATGTTTAGAGCAAAGTCCCTTTGAGAGCCGTTGTCTTTGATTTCAGAATGTCTGGCAGGATAATGGAATGTCATCCTGCTAGCTTTTCAGCTGATTGGAGAGAGTTTGCTAGCTATTGATTGCTTTTGTTTGCAAATGATCGCTATACAAGCTGGGTCATTACAATTTTAGATGAAATCGGCTCCATCGGTGGTAAAATAAATATAGGAGATTTCTTTTAATGATTAAGGACAATTTTGTTTCGTGCCTAATGTAGCAGTATTCAAGTACTAATTTCAATAAAAATAATTTTATGGACAAGACTTTTCACATTAGTTGCTAACTGTGAGAATTGTCGTACAAACAAGAATAAGAATAGATTTTTTGTTTAAATCTGCCCACTTTTATGAACAAATTGAAAAGTGAATTATTCAGAAAACACTGTAAAGGGCTTATGTGTGGCATTGTGAATTGCATACCTTTATTGCTTAAATCATAATAGACCCAAATATCTTTAGCTACATTTCTTAAACTGACTGACTGCTTCCATACTGGATTCTGTAGTTTCCAAGACAGAAACCTACCAGTGAACCGCAATCAAACTTTTCCCATTCTTAAAACAAACATGTTTTACTTAATATTTGAGAGGGGATAAATACATTGATGCCAAAAGTCCTGCCAGAAATTAGATGATTGAGTAATTCTTCATCAATCACTCCTGAAGATAACTCTGCTGCAAGTGACTGCAATTCAGTTCATGCACTCTTTCTAACATGTAACTATGTTCCACTCCCAGCATTTTGCTTGCCTTTATGAGGCCACAATGCTGTAATATTGGCCCTGAATTTTGTTGGTTGTAGTTTGTAGGGATTCTTTCTAAATCGATTCTTTTTGTTGTTTGGTTTAAAATAGACGACTATAGCTCCAGTCTGAAGTTTAGCCTCGCGACAATGCATTAGCTGTCATTGTGGTCTAAGTATCTTACTGTGGCTTTGGGTAAGAGAGTACTGCATGTTAATGATAAATGCCCTGGATTAAATTCGGACCACTTATACTTTGAAAACAACTATGTGAAGAATGCAATTGTCAAATGCATGCAAGATATCTGTAAGCATTATTCCATGTAAATGCCACAAAGTGTGGGGTATTAAATCAAATGCAGGGTCATTTTTCATGGAATCATATAATTTAGAATGTTAGCAAAAATGTGACTTGTTGTGATTTGATGAATGATCAGGGTATGATATTGAAATTCAAGTACTAAAACTACTATTTTTAATTTCTGTTTAACTTAGCATTTTCTCTTTGTATTTCAGATGTTCAGCATCCACAATATTTTAGTTTTGACTTTGGAGATTGTCGCAAATTTGAAAAGTTAAATAACCAGACTCAGCTTTTCCTTGTTTCACACATGGTCGTGTAGACAAGAATGCACTTGGAAGGCTGTGGTAAAGTCTGAATTGTCATCCTTGGGCACAAAGGTAAGTACTCATGGCTTTCATTCCTTGCCTCTAACGCAAAAATCCAAATCATACATAAACCATTTAATTGAACTGAATCTTAAAGATATTGCATTACAACTGTACATTGAACACCCATACACCATTCTCTTTAATAAGCCAAAAGGCATATGTTTTGTAGAAATACTCATATGAGGAAATGCTATTATTTGGTGACTAATATTCATACTGATACATTTTTTTCTCTCTCAAATGCCCCCATCTCTGTCAAAAACAAGTGTCAATGAGAACTGTGGTAACATTTTGAGAAATTACACAGTTCCAGATGGAAGAATTAAGTAATGCCCTCAAGGATACAATCTAAGATGATCAGACTAACTTTTAATCTTCCAAAGGAAAAAAAGTACTCCTGGATGATATACAAGTAAACAACATAGAGTAGTTCACACATGTGCATTAACATTTTTTCTCCTTCCTTTCCCATGAATTATCAATTATCAATGATGAAAGCATTGCTTCTGGCCATACATGAAATGGAGAAATTTTCAGTTACTCATACACTGCCTGCTACATGTTTATTTGAGAGTATTAGATCAATTTATATGTTTAACTTTCTGAACCAACAAAACTAACCTCCACTATACTGTACATTATTTTCCTAATATTTATATAAGTAAATGTGAACTATTCATCAATCTGTCAAGTCTTCATAATTATCATTGTCTACATAGATCTTCCTCCTTTCTCATTCAAATTGCTCAGCGTCTCCAACACAGTTTAGTTTTACAGACTTTCATAGCCTCCTCAACTGCACCCTTCTGATTCCCATATGCTTCACTTCCAAAGATCTACCACTGGTGATTGTTTTACAGCCATCACATTTCAGTCCTTTGGAATTTTGTTCCTAATTCCATTTGCCTTGCATCTCTTACAATTACTAATTCTGTTTAGACATACCGTTAAGTGACCTCTTGCCTCCAACTACCCATCTATTCACATATCTGGCATTGAACACCTGTCATGCCCTCTTGTTGTACCACTTGCCACATTAGTTAATAAGTGCACAGATGCTGTTACCTAGTTGGAAGTTCTTGACTGTCTGTTAAACTTCCTGTTTTTTCTCAATCATTCAAAGTCCTTTACAATTAATGAATTAAAGCACCAAACAAAATGAAACAAACTCAATTCTTGCAAATGTTTCTCTACTTTGTTTCTCTCAAGTTACTCACAACAGTGTCAAGATGGTCAACTTTTAATTCTTGGCAATTCTAAGACATTTCAGGAGGGTTGATAACCATACAACATGTCTTCTGACTCTTTAAACTCTTTTAAATGTACATTTACCACTGCCCCTCCAATATCTGATTTGCTTCTTCTTCCAACTCCTTTCTTTTTTTCTGTGCTACAATTGTCTCAACAAAAACAACATTTCAGGGGAGGAAAAGGCTATTACATTTGATATAATTTTGATGGATTTCAAGTTGAAATAAACCCTAGTGCTCCCCACCCCCCAAAAGTGTTTGGATGTATATAATACAATCCCCTCTTCCTTTAGCATTGGCTGAAAGTAAGTCAACAAATAAACATTTCAGATTGATGAGCTTTTGACATGACTGATGAAGCCCAGTGACCTAAAACATTTGTTTCTCTGCCCACAGATGCTGCCAACCTGCTGAGGAGTTCCAATATTTTCTGTTTTTATATCAGATTTACAGCACCCATAGTATGCCATGCTTTTTCTCTGACTGGCCAGACTGCCTGAGAACATGCTTTTTTTTTCAGAAAACATGGTTCTTTAGGTATGATGAGAGCCTCTTTGTCCAAAAAGAATGATGAAAGCAGGCAGTGTTTGTTGATAGTTGCATTGTAAGCTTTAGAGCCATGAAGGCAATTATTGTATTTGGCCAGCATGATATGATGAGATCCTGAGTATTGAATTGGACTTTTTAGAAGTAGTTCTAGTGGAACTGAATGGTTTGTTTAGGATTGTTTCTTTCTTCATTCATTATTGATTTACGTGGTGAAAAGCTTCCACAATTTAATTCTTGTGTTATTGAGCAAAAATATGATTGGTAGTAGATTATATCTTGTTTACGAGCATATTGTTTAGTTGGGGTTTATCAACCTCATCAGAAATTGCATCATTTTCAGTAAACAGACAATATATTTGCAGGATATTTCCAGAGAAGGGAAGATATTTGGTCTATCTTAACTTATACATCCGGTACAAACCTATACTCCAACACTTGCTGCATTTGATTGGTGGCTAAGTAGTCCAGAGCTTCTTCCTTAGCATATAAGAAGTGTTGAGAAGAATCCACAAGAAGTATCGTGGGTTAATTTCAAACCTTTTCGGATTCAGAGAAAATATTGGCATGGTTGAAAAATTTTTAAAAGGGTAAGAAAATGAAATAAATTACAGAACAAATCAATCAAAAGATTTAATTGACCATAAAACCATAAGATATAGGAGCAGAAACAAGCCATTTAGCCCATTAAGTTTGCTCTACGATTCAATCATGGTTGGTATGTTTCTCAATCCCATTCTCCTACCATCCCCCTGTAACTGTTGATCCCTTTACCAATCAAGAACCTATCTCTTTTAAACACACTCAATGACTTGGCCATCACAGCCTTCTGCAACAATGAGTTCCACAGATTCACCACACTCTGGCTGAAGAAATTCCTTCTTGTAAAAGGTTGTCCCTTCATTCTGAGTCAAACAGTAGTAAATGAATTATAATCTAGACTAATACAATGGGTCACACTGGGGAAGCAAATATTGTTCAGCTATAAACTCCCATCAAAAGTGCTGAAATCATCCAGAATTATGCTGGATAGCATTATCATTATCTGGCAAAATGAAAGAGAGCTAGAAATGTGGATTTAACAAGTTCAACTCATTAACAAATTGAACAGAACAATAGACTACACAATTCTTCTCATAACCTTGATACAAATGTTCACTTTTGGCACAAAGACAATTCCAATATTAGAATTAAACTAAACTTTTACTGGTTCACCGTTGTATATCCACCTTTACACACAACACCACCACAACTCCACAACCCCAATCATGTCCTACTCTCCTGATTTAGTTTAAAGTAGCATTAGGCCAACACCTTTTCACATAATTTTTGCCCTTTCTCTACTCTTTGAACAGTTTATTTTATCCATGCCAAAAATATCTCTAATTACAAAAAAGTCTGAAGTTAAGCCATGACCTGTTACCAATTTATTGTTTTGCATAATGCAATGAGATAGCCTTTCAGGTGTGTGTTGTCTCCAGAAAGAAAGTTAAAGTTTCATCCACATTCAAAGTCTCACGTGAGGTAGCTGTCATGTGTCTGTTTTCAGGGCTTAAGTGTCACTTCATCGTTTCTCAATGACCAGAAATACATAATGTCTTCTGGTTGCAGTCTGACAGTAGCAGCATAAGCATTTATCTGGGCATTCTTTTACCATTACCATCTACCATTTTGACCCCACAGATCATAGTAGCAACCATGTCAAAAGCCATCAAAACATACATTTTCACCCCATTTGTCATACCTCGATGGTACTGAAGTAGGTTCTGGGTAGCTTGACCAAGGCTTACATTAATATTAAGGCATCACTGAAGTCAGGGTACAGTACTGATGTTCTGTTGATAAAAGGGAATATCAGATCCATACTTATTGATCAATTCCATACCTATAATGAATACAGGAAACATGCATTTATCTACAAGACTTAATACACCTAAATCTATTTACAGTTTGCTGAAATTTAATAATATTTTTAAACCATCAATTTTTTTTATTTCATGTTTCTTTATGAATACTGACTAATTTGTTAGGAAAACTTTGTGTTATTACATATGATTCTTTTTTTTCCAACAGAAAATTCTACTTCCAGGATGAATATATTACATACACTATGAAGTATGTGATGAACACAAACAAAATGTAAACAGTTAGATAGTGTGAACAGTGCACCATTAGTGCATATAATGAATTTCATAACACCCCATTTGACCCTGCATTAAAGTTGACATAAGATTGTTGTTGTTTTATACCGTTTTATAAATACTGTTTGTTATATCTATTTACCGCTTTTCATTCAAGGCAATTCTTAAAACTTACCTCTTTGATAAACTTTGAGTCACTTGTCTTAATGTCTTCCTGTGTGGCTCAGCATCAAATTTTGTTTAACAATTGCCTTAGGGCATTTTAATACATTAAGTTCACCATTTAAATATAAGGTTTATTACAATTCTCGGTACTCATATTAGCCCATGTCACTAATGAGTTAAAGTGATCGTGGTGCAGAATTTGCAAGACAAAATTTAGTTACTCTGCATTTATCCAAGAAACAACAGTTAGTTAATCTTCCAATGCAAGCCACCTTCTTGAATTTCCAATTTTGAGAAAACTGTACAAAATTAGCCTATAATATCTATTACAAAGTGCGGGTTTGATGAAAATATTGAAATATGAAGATAAATAAAGCTTTCTTGATTACAAAGAATAGAAGAGATGAAACTGATGGTAAATAAAGTAAAAGAATAATAACATTTGATTTTAATTTTAGTTTATTGTGAAAAGCTACAAGGTGAACAATAAAGCTGTCATTTCAGTAAATCAGTTCAATGTTACAAGAGCAATATTCTTGGCATCCTGCTTTTCTTTCTATCCAGGATCTCCCTTCAACTCCAGCAACAGAATGGCTTTGATGCTTTTTGTTATGTCTCTTTCAAATGCATGGAGGTGAGCAAACGCGTCATCCCCAATATAATAGGTGGCCGGGACCATTCAGATCTCTGCCTTTACAGCTGTCAATGTTGCATTGACTTTCTGTCAGGCTTGTTCGTTTATTGTTTGTGAGTTTGATTAAAAAAAAACAAAAAAAAAACAAAATGCAATTACTCGGGCTGAGGGAACCAGACTCTATCACTCATACAGATAATCTCAGGGTAATGTGACAAGCGTTACCTTGGCAACTGCAGGAAGAACTTAAGTCCAAGAGTTTGTCTTCTCATCTTTCTGTTTATTGTTTAATGGATTAAAACTTCCCACTCCAATCATTGAGAATCTGCAACGGGAAAGGCAACATTTCATGAGAGCTCCCAGCAATGTGTCTGCTTTGCTCAGTCGAGCAAAGAAAGTTAAAAGCATTTTTTGTGGTTTCTGCAAACTCATAGCCATGTGTAAATTTAGTTTTAAGTTAAATTACTAAGCTTTTGGCTAGCTATAATAATCAGTGCCTCTGTTCACAGCGTGATTTTTGAGCTTTATCCTTCTACATTCAATTGAACATCACAGTTGGATAAAATATTTAATGAGCCAGGCCTTGCTTGTGTGTTACTTGAGTTTTATTCCTATTTTTTCTTAAAGGGAAATTGAAATGTGCTTTAAAGTAGTCACATTTTTGAAGTAGCTTTCTCATAAACACAATCCTTTTCTTGTTCTAAATCTTGTGCTACAGTGTCGTAGGGAATTTGTCTTGTAACATTCCGCCTGAGTATCTCCATTCAATTTGCTTTCTATAATGAATCTACTCTTCACAATGGAATAGCTACATAAAGTCTGCAATATTGTTACATTAATTTCCATGGAGTCTGAGCTCATAAGCCACATATTTCTTTTTAAGTAACCATGAACGTCCTGTCTTCTCAACGTCGCCCATTGCCTGAGGTGAAGTGACCCTCAAGTTAAACTCACTAGTTGGACACTTTAATTCAGTAATGAGAAGAATATGAGCTACACATTTGTGATTTATTTGTTTATTTAAGAATTTTACATGCCTTCACAATCATTTGTTAGTTTGGTCCCTTTAGTTTTCTCTTTATCGCCAGCTTAGCTAGATTGAGTTGGTTTCAGTGGGGTAGGTTTTAAAGGGAATGGTCTCCTAGAGTATAGAATACTGGGCTAGTACCTAACAAGTATGAGCTAAAAGGAATACTTGCAAGTCAATGAGACAAGGTCAGAGAAACTCTAATGGGAGAGAGTCTGATTGAAGTTGTAGGGCTTCATGAGGTAGAATCTAATGAGTTTGGGTCTAATGGAATGGAGTTGAATGGAGTAGAGGGTGATAGTGATTTGCTAAAGAGAACAGCCCAAAGGGATACGGTCAAATGGGTAACACCTAAATATGTATTGGTTACTGGAGTAGGTTCTAATTTGGGGTAAATTGAAATATTCACTGGCCTTCCACTTGGTATCTTGCTCAAGTAACCATTCATGATTGCTTTTGAGGTCTAGTGAACCATTTTGGGGTATATGGTTAAATCAAATACTGCCGTCACCCAGGATGACATAGATGTTGCAAGTGCAAGAACCTTAGTTATTCTTTCTCCTCCCTCTCCAACACCTCTCTACCATTGCTCCCCCTCTCCTGTTATGTATTAGGATCAGCTAGCTGGAGTCCTTTGGTGCTGATTTCGTCTCAACTGCAGTACAGTTGAAAACTGCTTCAGTCTAAGCAATACTAAATAACTATTTTTTAAGGTTCAAAGTCAAATTTCCTAGCTTTAATTCTTTAAGTCTACCGCTGTCAAAACAGTGGTGGTGGAAACAGCAAATACAACATCGCAGTGATGATGCTGATTTGAGTTAATGTGCATGCATGCGTAGCACTTCCAAGTACAGCAAACTGCTCTGTGGGACTCACATCTATTGACTTACTTCATTTGCTGCTTAAAAATTACATTGTATTAGGGACTATGTGTTGATTGTGTTCACAATGATTAACACCATGGAGTGTACCCTCTACAAACGAATGATCTAAAAATGGCAATCGAATGATGGGCCACTATCTTATGCTTAGTTCCCCACGCATCCTTTGACGGGAAGAAAAGTAATCATGCACTATTTTGAAGTGTATGGTTCTTTCAAGGCAGACCTGATGACAGTAACACTATAGGCAAAACAAAGTTTTATCAAGAAATGAATACAAAGTAACTGTCATGGATTTCTTGGCATCACTGGTAATGTGCTGCTTTTGTGTGCTCCTTTTAATGAAGATCAAATCTTTTACCTTTCTTTTCCTGAATGAAGTAAACTTGAATCCAGAAGCTTCCCTTAGCCCAAAATGTCATTTAAGCTAATTATTTGAAGTTCTCATTATGATTTTTGCTTGGGTTTGCAGCAATGCAAGCCTGTAGAGATGACTTTTTCTTTCCTGGTGAGATGGCTTTGTAACATCACAGCTTGTGCATTGTTATAGGGGCGATATAGGGAGAAACTAGATACTGCTTGGTCAGTAACTAGAGAGTATCGGTTTAAAATTGGAACCTGGCATAACAAAAAGGTTGGAAGAGGTTTTTTTACCATGCAAATAGATGGAAGAAACAGAATCAATAATAGCTTTGGAATTGGATAAATACATATAAAAAGATTTGTAAAAAGTGGAAAGGGCAGGTGAATCAGATTTGTGATGCTAATGTAGCTAAAAATAAATGAGTGACTTCTTTATGTACCATGGCCACAGTTAATCACAGAATTGAAACAGTACAGGAGGAGGCCATTTGGCCCATCATGTCTGCACCAGCTCTCCAAATGATCGTCATGACTAAATATCATTCTCTTCGCTCTTTCTCCCATACATTATTTCTATCTAAGTAATCATCGAATGCACTCTATAATGCCTCAGTGCATTCTAAATCTGAAACACCTGCTGTGTGAATTTCTTTTCTTCACATCACATTTATTTCTTTTTCATTACACCAAAATGTCATAAATGGCCTTGTTTCTGATATTAATTGCAAACTAACAAAAGGAACTGTGAAACAAAAAATCACTTCAATCTTAATCATCCTTTCTCCCTTATCGTTTCTGTCTTATCTTTATTTTGTTTCACATTTTTCTAATGCAATTTAGCTACTGAACCTTTTCCGTCTCTACTGTAACTTTATATTTCTGCGAAAAAATGTTTCTGATATCTTGGCATGTTAGACCACCTGGATACAAGATGAAAGAGAAATGAGGAGAGTGGAGCACACCCTAAAAAAAAGGAACATACTTGGGTATTCCTCTAGTTGTCGTGCTCAGATAATATGTCCATGTGCAAGAACTGGACAATACATTTCCTTAGTTCAGCTTCATTTTCAAAAATGTGAGTTATGATTAGATTACATTACAGTGTGGAAACAGGCCCTTCGGCCCAACAAGTCCACACCGACCCGCAACCCACCCAGACCCCTAACCTAACACTACGGGCAATTTAGCATGGCCAATTCACCTGGCCTGCACATTTTTTGTGACTGCGGGAGGAAACCGGAGCACCCGGAGGAAACCCACGCAGACACGGGGAGAACGGGCAAACTCCACACAGTCAGTCGCCTGAGGCGGGAATTGAACCCGGGTCTCCGGCACTGTGAGGCAGCAGTGCTAACCACTGTGCCAACGTGCCACTCACAAATCTGGAATCATCTGGTATGTAGTGCCTGAAAGGGTGGTGCAAGTATCGTCCATAGTAACTTTAAAAAAGGAATTTGACATTTTTCAAATATGAAGAGTTTGGAGGGGCTATGGAGAAAGCACAGGGACAGAAGGATTACTTGGATAGTCCTTCCACAGATACAATAGACTGAATGGACTAATTCTGTAAGACCCTTCTCCCTCATGAAGGCTGTGGACTTCATGTCTTTTAGGTCATCTTACTTAAACATAAGTTTAAACTGGCTCACATGAGCAAAGTGTTAGTGTCATATTCAAAAAATAGATTTTCCAAACCAATTGTTACAATTTTAACACAGAACTTAGCGAGTTAGAGTCAGATGCCCCTCTTTCAGTCTTCCCATTTTAATCTCTGAGATCAGTGCAGAGTAAATTTGGGTAGGGTTTAGAAATAGCATTGTCTCCAAACCAACTCAATGGATTGAGTTAATTTCAGCCTAAACAAGTGAACTCATTACATTAAGGTTTCAAGGAATATCACTTAACAGTTTGCTACCAATTCATATTAGCTCTGAGAAATCTGGAACACTGGATTGAGCACCATCTTTGACTTAGACTGATGAGCTCATGCTTTCTATGTCTCTCACATACACACCTGTAAACATCCTTTGACAAACCAATTTGGACAGTTTCAATCCATTACTCAATGTTACAAAATAATTCATGGCTGATGCTAATTGACAGTCTTGTTAACAAAAGCCACAATAAGATATTGATATGAATTCTAGAACTGCTATAATGGTTCAGCGGAGAATACTTCTCTGAGTTTTAACATTAATATGTAACTTGGCCCCATGGTGGCTCAGTGGTTAGCACTGCTACCTCATAGCAGTAGGGATCCAGGTTCAGTTCTATTCTTGGAAGACTGTCTGTGTGGAGTTTGCACATTCTCCCTGTGTATACAGAGGAACCTCGATTATCCGAACAAGATCATGAGGTCCCAATACTTGGCTAAAATGTGTTATCTGAACATTCGATTATCTGAACAAAATATTCCCCACCCATGTCGTTCAGATAATTGAGATTCCTTTGCAATGGTTTTTCTCTGGGTGCTCTGCTTTCCTCCAATAGTCCAACAATGTGTAGGTTAGGTGGGTGAGCCTTGGTTAAAATGCAGGGTAATGGGAGCAGGTGGTTGCAACTACAGGGTGTGATGCTCTTTGGAGGGTCAGTGCAGACTTGACAGGCCAAATGGCCTGTTTCCACACTGTAGAGATACTTACTTGATTTTTAATCATTTGCTACGTCATGGAAAAAGGGTCTAAACTATGTTTAAACACTATGCTGTGGGCATAATTTTGACTGTTCAGAAGAATGTAAAATAGTCAAAAGTGAATAGTAGCTTATTTTAAATCTCTACCATTTATAAATTCCTTTTGAAAATTAATTTCCCCTTGCCATTTCTACATTATTGCACAAAGTCAAAATCACCCTGGAGTAAACTTGCAGAAATTCAGTTTTGTTGTATTTTTCCAATCCATAATATGTTCCAATAAAGGCCCATTGCTCAGCCCAGCATTATAGAGCCAGAAGAATTAAAAACATTCAAATTTTGCTACCTCTTCTCAGGTCAAGAAATACTCAGACATGTTGTGGTAAAAGACATCACAGCACGATTTCAAGCAAAGTCTGGGGGATTTTCCCCAGCACTCTGTCCAACATTTATCCCTCAACCACCGTCATTAAAGTTGTTGTACTTCAACCAAGTTTTCAGGCAGTGCATTCCAAATCATAACTCACATAACCCTAACCCTAACTTGTCAATATGACTGTTTGGGGGAGCTTGTGTTCACAACTTAGCTGCCACATCCCCTCCATGATAACAGTATAGGAGGGATGTTTACCCAGCGATGGTGCCTAGAATTAGGGGAGAAAGTCTCAGAATGAGATGTGGGCCATTTAGGATTAAGATGACAAGCAATGTCTTTACTCAGAGGGTACTGGATCTTTGGAAACCTCCGCTTCAGAGGATTGTGGAGACTCAGGAATTGGGTGGAATCTCCCGGTCCCAATGTACGCAGATCTGGAAGTAAGAAGGCAGTTAAATAGGGTTGTGGCATATCAGAACCCCCACACCTTCCCAACTACACTCAAATTAAGTTTTCATCAAAAAAGCCTAAGTTCGATCTTCCCACTTCATTGCTAATTGAGTTTCTTAAGTGGTCAATTAGTGAGGACCAGGTAATGGCCTATTCCTGCCTGAATTACAATACTCTGAACTTCAAGTGGAACAAATAATAGATGAGCCATGCAACTATAAACCCAGTGTGGGTTGCTTGGGTTGATAGGGGTGTGAGGATGGTATGGTGTGGTTCAGGGTCCCTTGTTCATCATTAACTTGTGAATGATTGAGGAACTGGACATGGGTTAGCAAGTTAGCTACTGACAACTACTGTAGATGATAGTTTCTGAAGGAACATCTGAAGCGCCATGAGTAGATATGAACTACTGATGTAGCAGGAAGAATTATGGCACACAAATGCTTTGGCAGTAGGTAGGCTTTATCTGGATGAACAATAAAGATTTATTATATATTACCTAGTAGCTTGATACATTACCTCTAAAACACATGATAGTCTCCTAGTCATGGGTCATCTCCTATTTGGGGATAACATGTGGAGATCAACAGTTGCAGTGTTTGAAGAGAAGGGGTAAATCAAGTAAATCTAGTGGGAAGAACAGGCAGGGCCAGATTAATGCACAAAGCAAGAATGGAGATCTGAAGTGTATTTATTTTAATGCAAGGAGTATAATAGATAAGGCAGATGAGCTTAGACCCTGGGTTAGTACTTGGAACTATGATGTGGTAAACATTACAGAAACGTAGTTGAGAGAGGGCAGGCCTGGCAGGTCAATGTTGCAGGGTTTAGACTGTTCTAGGCATAATAAAGAGGGATGTAAAACGGGTGGAAGGAGGTGGGGGGGGGGGGGGGGCTGGAAACGGGTCATTACTGATTAAGGAACATATCACAGCTGTATTGAGAGAAGATATCTTGGAGGGCTCATCCAGCATGGCCATATGGGTAGAACCCAGGAATAAGAAGGTACAATCACTATGATGGGACTGTAATATAGGGTTTCCAATAGTCACCAGGAATTAGAATAACAGATATGTAAGCAGACCATGGAGAAATGCAAGCAACAGGCTTTGGAGAGAGTGCAAGGGAGTTTTCCAGGATATTGCCTGGGTTGGAGTATATTAGTTGTAAGGAGCAGTTAGACAAACTTGGATTTTTTCACTTGAATTTGAAGGCTGAAGAGCGACCTGCTAGAAGTATATAAAATTATGAGGGGTTATGATAGGGTGGATAGTCAGAGTCTGTTTCCCAGGGCGTAAATGTTAAATACCAGATGGCATTGATTTCAGATGATGAGGAAAGTTTAAAGGAGATGTATGAGGCAAGTGTTTTACACAAAGGGTAGTAGGTGCCCGGAATGTGCTGCCAGGGGAGGTGATAGAAGCAGACATGATAGCAAAGTTTAAGAGGCATTTAGACAGATACATGAACAGGCAGGGAATAGAGGTTTAAAGACAATGTACAAGCAAATAGGATTAATTTAGAACAGCATCATGGTCAGCATAGACATAGTGGGCTGAAGGGCCTGATTCTATGCTGCACTGTTCTATATGACTATCAGGCTCAACTTAAAATGAAATAAACATTACTACTTTAGCTACACGCTGTTAACACTGTGAGAAAACATTGAAGCTCTATACACACTCTGGTGAACACATGCAAAACTCATAGAACTCATGGAGAGCTGACTAGTTTCTCCCAGAAACAGTAATTTCATTCTTGATGGATGGAGCTTATCTTGTGATGTTGGTTATCGCTTTCAGGTACTGTCTGGTGCAATATCTCTGCTCAAGCTTTTTTTTTCTGTTTATTAAATTATTTATACCATTGTTTCAAATAAATATAACAGATTTGTCACTACCCTATCTTTCCCTTCCCCCAAGTCTCTGGCTTTATAAATTAGTGATGATTTGGTTGGGTTGAAGAATATTCAACTGGAATTCATTGCTATCCTGAAGTCTTGGTGGGTTTTTGATATCTCAAACGTCCTTGGCAGAGAATGAATAATGCAAGTACTGTTCTTTCCAACGATGATGCTCTAATTTAGTCCATACTCTTTACTGAGGACATCCTCTGACATCAATGTCACTGTCAAGCTTTTGTCTCCTTTGGAGGATCTTTAGTTTCCTCAAGTTGTGTCAGAAAGATAATAGTGTGTCTGAAAGGAAAATCTTTTCCTTTTCTCGGTGCAGTGAAGTATACTCAATGTGAATCTTCAATTGCTGCTTGTATTCTTTCCAATAACATTATTTTATCAAGCTCAATTGTAGACAGTAAAGCTGACTAAATATTTTAATACTGCTTCTGTTAAATTGCTGAACTGACCAGAACATGAGTCTACCATAAACTCCAACTGCTGTGCTGTCAAGGAAATCAACTAACCAGATATTGGAAGATTTATCTGCAGTTGGAAGACAATCAAATAATTCCCCAAAAGCTCTGAAATCAGTGGTTTCTGCTGAAATCTCAGTGCTGAAAAATCATTAGACACCAATGCACTTCATGTCCAATGATGTTTTTGTTTTCTTATATTCCATGAACATTTTTCTGACAGCAATGAAGTATTCTTCTTGCTGAGTAACATTACAATGATCACCGGTATTTGGCTGCTAAGTTGGTTGAATTTTTTAAACGTATTGTAGAATTTGAATGTGAAGCATGTGTTTCTGTTCAGAGATGAGAAGATGGTTTCTGTTGACATACACCTTTTCCACATGTCTATGGTCTCTGCATTTTATGATTGTTCACGGCATTCCTTCAATTTTGAGCAGTATTCTGTAAGCGCCAAGTGATTCAGTAGACTTTTGTTTCATACTAGGAGACAGTGAGGTCTGCAGATGCTAGAGATCAGAGTTGAGAGTGTGTTGCTGGAAAAGCACAGCAGGTCAGGCAGCATCCGAAAAGCAGGAAAATCGATGTTTCGGCCCAGAGCCCTTTGACCTGGCAATTTTCACAGCTAACCATGTCATACTTACTTCTGTGTGAAATTTGTATTTAGTTGGGTGGCAATTAACTTGTACAATCCATGTCAAAGCTGGTTCAGGTGAGCCACCTATTTATTACCCTTATGAAAAGTTTGATTCACATCATTTGAAGGTATTATATAATGATAACGAAGGTACGTTTTGATATTCACTTTTTTCTTCTGGAGATGCTTATCATAAGATGCTAACCATTTTTCCACCAAGTATTTTTAGCTCTGCGATTCAATGCTTATTTTTGATTTTTGTCATTCTCCAGAAATGCCATCTTCTCACAAAAATTGCATTGGCATGATAAAGCTGGGCAATGTGATTGTGTGATTTCTCAACTCTACATCTGAAATGCTGAGTTCCAGCATCAATAGGTTTAAAGACATTTTTTGTTGATCCACAATATAATGCTTCGGTGTTCATGTACCTTAGAAAGTTGACAAAGTCTAATGCCCTGCTAGGCTGACGTTTTATTCCCATCAATCTCTTGTGCTGTTTTTGGATTTCAGTTTCTACTACCATCTAGATAGTTCTTTCCATGTGAGATCCTGTTTTGTTTGTAATATCTCTGAAAGAGACAGAACAGAAATTCCAATGACAATTCTGACTCAGATTAATTCTGGTTGTAAATCATTGCAATCACATAACCTTTACACAGTGTCAGAATTATCAATAAAGTTGTCAACAGGTTCTCACTGAGGCTTTACTCTTTTGTAAAGGGGCTCAGTTAGCACATTGGCTAGTCAGCTTGTTTACGATGCAGAGTAATGCCAACAGCATGGGTTCAATTCACACATCAGCTGAGGTTACCACAAAGGATTCTCTTTCCCAGTCTCTCCCCTTGTTTGAGGCATGGTGGCTCTCAGGTGAAACCACCACTCGTCATCTCTATGTAAAGAGAAAGCAGGCCCATAGTGGTCTGGTCAGACTATGACAAACTACCTTGATAGTCTTCTATAAAGTCTTGCTTTTGCCATTCCACAATTGGAGTTAAAAAACAAAATTAGTTTGCAGCAGAAAATAATTATAAAGTGCTCTTGCAATATTGTCAAAAGATAACTGTATCTTCTCTTAGATTCTATCATGTTAAGACATTATCTACTATTGGCTCTACAGTATAAAGAAATGTGTTTATATGCTCTTTTCTGGTCTCCTTCTGTGAAGAAGGAGAAACAAATCTGCATTGTATAAGTTCTCTCTTCCATAATGTTCAGTTTAATTCCCTGTTTGAAGGATCTGTAATTTCAAATCTGCTTAAAAGCATATTCTTTTCTCCACTGGCATTGTGCTTAACTGTTGGTGTTCCTCTTTTTTAAATGATTTACATGAAAGCTATTACAGGATTTTTGAAAAATAAACATTTTTATAGACACACGTAATTTTAATGTGTAAAATCATACAATCAGTTCAATTGTATGAACGTTGAGTATTCTTCAATAAGCTTATAAAATATTTTCTATTTTTGAATATGACAATTTTTAAAACAAGTTGCTGAAACCCTCAATATGAATTGTTAATAAAGCTTTATAATTAAGATTTTTTTGTTGTATTAATAATGGATCTTAACTTCTGTACTACTTTCTTTTTCCCAGAAATTTATTTGATTTCTATTAATGTTGAAAAACTTGGAAATGGATTGGAACTTCTAAATTTTCTGATCTCTGCTGGAATAAAATGCTTTCAAGCATTTAAAGATCATTGAAATATTTTAAAATAAAGAAATACTGTTTTTAGTATTTCTTCCCAAGATAAAGGAAATACTGATATTTGGTACTGTTTTCCCCTTCTTGGTGATTTTTGCATGCTTTTTAGCAATATGAACAATTTACATCCATTTTATTTCTTCTTTGTGATTCTTGCACTATTTTGATGGGGAAAATGGTAAGGCATTATCACACTTTAAACAAATACTTTTAGTTTCAGGATAAGAATGCAATTTTCTCTCAAAACAAACTATTTTTCCACCTTCAACATTTTTCAATCTAATATTCAAATTATTGTACTATTTGAACAAGCTTCTTAACAAGTGTCCCTTCTCCTAAGGATTTATTCCACAATATTTCCTGATAATTTTAAATAAGCTTAACAGTGCTTGTTTGCTGAATATAACAATGTAAGTCATCTGTGAGTTTCTCACCGTCCTGTATTTTATTACATGTAAAAAGTTTCACTTTGCCTCTGAGGGGCTGAAATTACTTTGGATTTCCAATATCTGCCACTTTATCCTAGGTTTCTGCTTGCAGTTCTGGTTAAACTCTTTGTAGGTCTACACAAGCTTTTTCAATATTTTTCATTGCTTCTAGATGTTTTTAGCAATTAGGAACACGTTTTTAACTAACTTTTTAACTCTTGCCTACTGCATTCACAGAGCCTGTATACTCTAAACTCACAGTTTTCTGACTGAATGTTTCTCTTCTTCCTTCTCCTCGGATGGCTGTGATTTTTGTAGAACTGAAGTTTTTTTTCAGGATTGTCACCATGGCTAGCACACTGTCTAAGCTAGTGCTTCCAAATAAACCTGTTGGATTGTATAAGAGACTGGTGCAAACTGCTGTATATGCTGGGGCTAGCTGAGAAGCCTTATGTAAATTCACTGCAATTTTGATTGATACTCGATTTTGATGAACAATGAATAGGTTTATTACTGTATATGTTAATTGAAAAGTATAGCGCTGGAAAAGCACAGCAGGTCCGAAGTGTAGGACAGCCGACGTTTCGGGCATAAGCCTTTCACGAAGAATGTGGGGGAGCGGTGGGGGGTGGGGGGGGGGGGGGGGGGGGGGGGGCGGGGCTGGAATGGTGTGTGGGCGGGATGAGGGGTGTAGTGGGGAAGAAGGGGAGGTGTGGAGTGGTGAACAGGGCTGAGAGATAAATAGGAGGTTGTGGGTGGGGAAAGGTAGCTGGGAAGGCAATAGGCAGATGCAGGTGTCGGAGTGATGGTGATAGGTCAGTGGGAAGGGTGGAGCGGATGGGTTGGAAGAAAAATGGACAGGTAGGTCAGGTCAAGAGAGCAGTGCCAAGATGGAGGGGTGGATCTGGGCTGAGTTGGGGGAAGGGAGATTTGGAAACTAGTGACTAGTTGTATTACATTAAAGATATATGATTGTCTTCTGTGGTACTATCCAGCACAAAATTAGTTTAACTTCACATTACTGGTTTAGCTACATGCTACTAACACTAACAACATTGGCTGAAACACTACACAATCTGGTGAATGCATGAAGAACTTGTAGGACACTTGCAAACACTGATTAGCTCATCCCAGTAAATTTTTTTTACATCCTGATGGGTGGAGTCTATCCAATAAGGTCAATTAATGTTTTCAGTTAATATCTGTCTTATAAAAGGAAGAACCAACCCCTGACCTTGCTTCTGACCCTCCTGCCTTGCAGAAAACTTACCCCCTCACAAAGCACTTACCTGACACCTTGATCATTCTTGTCCTTGGTTGTCCTTCCAGCAGTAGACACAGCATCTCTGATGTGCTGCCAGGCATAACAGCCAGTGGCCTATGACTGGCTCTGGTTGCTGGCTGGGACTTCGACTCCCTTGATTTCAGAGGAAGGTGCACTTCTGCTCTCGAAACTGCCTGATTGGTGGGAGATATAGTGGGCATGGCCCTGAAGAGAAAGCTCAGGTGTCTCGCCACCTTTCCAGCAAACAAGAAAGATGCCCAACATTCAAAACAAAGATGGAGACATTGCAAGATATTGATGTAACAGGGAATCTGAGGATAGTGTGGGAAAATGCTCCTGAGGTAGAAGATTGAAGTAAATTGTATAACACACACAAGAGGCAGAATGGCCTATTTCCAAGGTACTGATGTTCCTATTTCTATCCTTCAAAATTACTTCAATGGCTGTAAAATGGTGTTGGATGTCCTGAGATCATGAAAGGTGCTATAGGAATGCAAGTTCTTTATTTCTGGAAGTGCTGTTAATTACCTACCAGTTACTCCAGCTCCAGCATCTATTAATTATGATACATTCCATAGTTAAACAGCCTGATTGCATTCATGAAGTTTAGCACCTTTGGTAAACCAGGAGAAAGTGAAGACTACAGATATTGGAGATCAGAGTTGAAAAGTTTGGCACTGGAAAAGCACAGCAGGACAAGAAGCATCTGAGGAGCAGGAGCATAGATGTTTCGGGCATGGACCCTTTATCAGGAATGTTGAGGGGGGGTGTTGTGGGAAGCGGGCTCAGAGATAAATAGGAGGGGGTGGGGCTGGGTAGGCAATAGGTGGATGCATGTTGGGGGTGATGGTGATAGGTCAGTGGGGAGGGTGGGCAGATAGATGGGAAGGAAGATGAACAGGTAGGACAGTTCAAGAGGGCAATGCTGTTTTGGAGGGGATTATCTAGAATGAGATGGCGGGAGAGGAGGGGAGGAAACTGGTGAAATCAACGTTGACGTTGCGTGGTTGGAGGGTCCCAAGGCAGAAAATGAGGCATTCTTCCTCCAGGCATCAGGTGGCTTGGATTTTGTGGTGGAGGAGGCTCAGGACTTGTATGTCCTTGGCGGAGTCCTTTGGCAATCTATCAACTATTTTTGCCAGTGGAACTGTACCCAGAAGAAAAACAGAAAATTATTTTTAAAACCATGTATTTATTTTCAAGGAAACTGTTTCAGTGACACACAAACAGTCAGTGGAAAGATGAAAATAATTTATCTTGATTCAGTATCTCATTCGAAAGACAGCATAGCATTCCATCCATACTGCATTGGAGAGAATACTTAATCACCAGATTTGTACCTGTGTTGAAGCTAAAAATTACTGTAAATTTATAATTAGTCAAAAATTTAACACAAACCTTTTTTGCTGGAAATCAGAAATTAAAACAGAAGTGGTGGAAATGCTCAGAAGTGTTGGCAGGAGCATGGCATCATATCTCTCGGTAGACGTTCCCAGGCCTGCTGAGCATTTCCAGCAGCTTCTGCATTTATATATAACTGGCTACCTTGGTATTTTGTAAAATATTGCTTTCAAATGTTGCATAGAACAATAAAAATTATTACTTAAATTACTATTAATAAAGCAGCTTCAACATCACGAAGGTTAAGCATGAGAACAGGGATAGAAATAGACAATATTCTGACAGAATTGCTCAGGATGTTGTCCATTGACTGAACTTTAAGACAGCATGTTGTACCAAATTAGTTTATTATGGGAATGGGGGCCATAGTAATACATCCATCAAGAGCATCCAATTCTGACAAGTTCACTTTTCACTCTCTGGGTCTTCCCACTGCCATAATATGTAGCAAACTAACACTTTCAATACACTTTTCAAACGAATTGCATTAATGCCATAATCTTGTAGGAGGCATGGTACATTGGGGAAACCGAGCAAAGGCTACGACAACGGATGAGTGGGCTCCACACAATAATCAACAGACAGGAGGGTTCCCTCCCAGTTGGGGAACACTTCAGTGGTCCAGGACATTCAGCCTCAGACCTTCAGGTGACCATCCTCCAAGGTGGACTTCGGGACAGGCAGCAGAGGAAAGTGGCCGAGCAGAGGCTGAAAGCTAAGTCTGGTACTCATAGGAAGGGCCTCAACCGGGACCTTGGGTTCATGTCACATTACAGGTGATCACCATTGCACTACACACACACACACAGATATTCCTACACACACATACACACTCTCACATACTCACGGACACAGGTACACACAGACACGCACACAGACACCCACACACAGCCTTATAGTCACACACACTCCCACACTCACACATGCACCCCCTCACAGACTTAAGACACTCTGCACTCACTACACATACACACACTTTCTCACACTCACAACCCCCACCCCAGACAGATACACACACACACAGACAAAGACCCACATATACACATATATTTTGTGTGGTGAATTTGTACTTGCAGAGTTACATTGCACTTTGCTCAAAAACTGCATACATTCATGTCGAACTCTGAGCTCAAAAACTGCATGAATTTATGTAAAACTCTGTTATCTCACTTTATAGATTAGAATCAATCTAAACATCAGGTCATAGACAGAGAACACAAGGGGCTAACACCTTCAACATATTGTCTAGCTATCACCATTGTTAACAGCTAACCCGAGAATGCAACTTTTAAAAAAAGGTTAAAAATCACACAACACCAGGTTATAGTCCAACAGGTTTAATTGGAAGCACACTAGCTTTCGGAGCATCGCTCCTTCATCAGGTGTTACAATCGAACCCTCCACTATCACCTGATGAAGGAGCAGCACTCCGAAAGCTCGTGCTTCCAATTAAACCTGTTGGACTATAACCTGGTGTTGTGTGATTTTTAACTTTGTACACCCCAGTCCAACACCAGCATCTCCAAATCATGTTTAAAAAAAGGGTTTTGTGATTTACACATGAAAGAAGTGAAACTATCACTGTATTCTAACAGATGAAAGGCTTAACAGGCAATCAATTTTTCAATGTATAATTTCAGTTACATCACACTGCAAATTTTTGCTATAAATTCTGTGTAACGATCGAGCCCTCCACTATCACCTGATGAAGGAGCGTTGCTCCGAAAGCTAGTGTGCTTCCAATTAAACCTGTTGGACTATAACCTGGTGTTGTGTGATTTTTAACTATGATCTTGTATTGTTAACAATGTATTTCTTCCCTATTTGTTCCAAGCTTTCTTGCATTTACAGGCTCTTAAAAAAACTGCAGATTCATTTATCTCACAATTCTGGCATTTTCACCCAGTACCCAGTATTTTATGATTGAACCGTGACTATTTCTGTAAAGCTAAGACCTTCCCCAAAATTCAACATTTATGCATTTTCCATTCAGGATCAGAAGCAAGGATACTGGCTCCCAACTATTTTTACAGAGTATCTTTAATGTAGTAAATGCTGTACGATGTCATACAAAGGTGATTATCAGAAGTAAGATCTGCATTAGGTAGTGTTATGACAGGTGACGAAAATGCAGTCGAGAATGTAAATATCTTAATATGGCCAGGAGAAGAGGCGGAGGAGGGAATTTAGTGTTTCGGTCCATAGCTGAATTCATGGCTGATAATACTAAGATGTTAGAAAGAAGGGACAGGCAAGAGATCAGAATTAGAGGAACACAGATACCTTGGAGGGTTGTGAGCTGAAAGAGATTTCAGAGGTCTTGAACAGATATTAATTAAGTCAAATGATCAATTCTTCAATGACAATCTCAAACTTGTCATTTTATGACAGCATTCCAACATGTAGAATGCTGCTACTCAATCTGTTGTCTGCTTGGAACAGTGGAATGAGACTATACTGGTGGACACGGCAAACTGTCTGACTATTGGAATACAATCAAAGTAATAAGTTCGAAATTGCCATTATAAAATTGCGTATCAGATTTATTCAGGGTGCATTGACACACTGTGGGATATGTTCTTGTTACTTTAATCTTGTAGCAGTTAACAACTTTGCACCATTTCTCCAGAAAATCTACAAAATGTATTTTGTTCATAGTCCTTTTGTTCTCCCACTTTGTGGTTTGAAAACCTGCCTTGGTGGCTGGCTTGGTTATAATTGCACATGAACGGGTTTAAGGAAGCAAAGCACCCTGATAATGCTTAAGGATTGAGAGGAAGCACTAATGTAAGCAAGCAACATTTTTGTTTCGACAGAGTGAGCACTTTGTGGCCAGAAGCAGTATCAATATACACCGCAACTCTTAATCCCTATCGCAAATAACTTCCAGATGCACAATTCGCCACCATCAGTCTGCTGGAGCTGCCCTCCACAGATGGCACTCTATGAGGGGGGTCTGTGAGCAACATCGGGAGCATTTTACTAATCGTTCATTTCCAATCATCCTGAAGGGGAACTTTTTATTCATAAAATCTTTTTCATCTCTGTCTCTTTGATTAGGAGAGGAGATAATCACTAAGTCATGTGCTCTCATGAGAAGGGGCAAAGAAAAGGGATTGGTAGGGGGTCAGTTTTTAACATGTGCCTGACTGCAAGGAAACAATTTTTTTTTTAAAAAGTGCAGAACAATAAGAGTCTTAACAGGTTCCAGTTGAGCATGAGCAGCAGTGCATAAATAGGAAAGTGTAGGATGGATTGGGCATGCATGATGAATCAAACTAACTCACTTCCTCAGTTGCAGCCATTACCCATGGAAGTGTGAGCTTAGCAATTAAAAAAAATACGTTCAATTAAATTATGCTTGTTGGACAAACTGAACAATCAGCCTAGGATCATCAAAGAAAAAATATTTCATTTGTGTCTCAATCTGCAGCGTTTTCATTTTGTGTAAATTTGTCTTGCATAAGAATCCTTCAAAATTTATGTAAGAATGATCCTTGTTTTGGTGCAATGTTTAGCTGCATATGACAAGTGTAAGGTGTTCACCCAATATCTACAGTTCACCTCGCATTATTAAAACAGATTACTTCATCATTTGTATCATCAATATTCGTGGGAGCTTGCTGTGTACAAATTGGTTTCTGCGTTCAATGGTCACTGAAATTGGAACAATAACTTCATGTTGCAACCTCCTGAGACAGTGAAAAATGCTATAGAAATGCAAATCTTTCTTTCCTTAGCCAGTTCCCAAAAAGCATTGAAAGCATGATAAATGTAAGGTAAGAGATAGCTGATTGAAGTGTTCGGATGTAGTCACCAACTACAGAACAAAACTTCTGACTGTTCATGAGCATTAAAAGAACTGCTGCCAAGAATAATTTCCTGTCTTAACTTTGCACCCAGCAGCTTGTTATTTGTAGAATAGAAGCTGAATAATTAAAAGCTTTTTTTTCTCCAACTTCATGTCTCATTGATATCTTTGGTAGGGTTTCTTGGTTGACGTGATACGACACACATGAAATAATACTTTTGTTTCAATCAGTATGGTAGCACATGACGTGATAATCTTTGTTTTCAAGCTTCTTTTGTGTTTTGCCTACCTTTCAAATTTGATGATTATTCTGTGTTACAGACTGTTGAAACAGCAGCTCCTTTTTATTCATTCAAATCTACACATGGTGAGTGTTAGGGATATTTTCAAGTTCTATCTTGTTTACACCCAAAATAAATGATCATGGCTTCTTGAAGGGTAATTGACCTTCATTAGCTCTCCATCCAGCGAATGATGAGCTTAAAATTTTCATTGACAAGTTCCAACCCAATTTCTCCCCAGTCTGAACTCTATAACAAGGCCCAGCCCTATACTCTCAAAGAACTCAGTATTCTTCCACAATTCTGAACTCTTCAGTACTTCCAACTTGCTTCACCTTCCACTTGCTGCCTAGGTGACAAGGTTTGGAACTTTCTTCTCTAAACCTATCTACTTCCTACATGTCTCTTTTTTTCATATATTCAAGAACAGTATGCAGAAAATCAATTAATTGATAATTATCACATTTGTAGGAGTTTTCTTTGTGAAAGCATGTTTCACAATAACTGTATTTCCTCCATAAAAGTGACTAAAGGTTTTTCATCAGCTGTGAAGTGCTTTGGAACATCCTCAACTTGTGATGGCTAATGAACTAGGAAGCTGGGCTATGTCACTCTGATTCTTCATTCATTTGTGATAAAAGTGGAAACGACAGGCTGAGGTGGTTCTGGCTAGGTTATTGGGCTATCAAAATGACTCCTTTTTTTAAGTAGTGTCTAATGACACTGAACCAGATTTGTTGGGTCACAGGCTGAGCGAGGTTGACTTCACCCAGTGTTGTGACTTGACCTTGACTTTTCCTGGGATGGAAGCTTTAAGAACGTAGTCTCAATTCTGGCAAGATTCCTGCTGTCAAATGTGAAGCTTCCACATTACTCAGAATCCGGAATGTTCTCTCTTAAGCAGCAAACAAAGCATTGATCTGTAAAGCTGATGAGATTGCAGATACAGAACAAGCAAATGATTTCAAAGTTGAGTTCCCCAAATTCTCAGGTTTGTGGGACAATAAAGACACAGAATCACATATCCCTCCAAACATTTCCTTTCCATGTCCCTGTCCAAATATCTTTTATATGTTGTAATTATACTCATCTCTACCACATACTCTGGCAGTTCATTCCATATATGTACCAGCCTTTGTTTGAAGAAATTGCCCCTCAGATCCCTTTTAAATCTTTCCCTTCTCACCTGAAACTATTGCACACTAGTTTTGGACTCCCCTACTCTGTGGAGAATACCTTTATTGTTGACCCATCTACAACTCTCATGATTTTTTAAACCTCAATAAGGTGACCCCCTCAGATTCCAAGGTTCCAGGGAAAAATGTCCTAGCCTATCCAGCCTCTCCTTATAACGCAAACCCTCCAGCCTCAGTAACATTCTTGTAAATTTTTTCTGCACCTTTTCCAATTTAATAACATTTTCCCTATAGCAGGGTGACCAGAATTGTGCACAGTACTCCAAATGTGACCTCACCACTGTCTTGTACTGCCACAACATGACATCCCAACTCCTGTACTCAATGAAGTCAAGTGTGCCAAATGCCTTCTTTACCACCTTGTTTACCTATGTTGCCACTTTCTAGAAAATATGTACCTGTACCCTTCACTCTCTCTGTTAAATCACACTCTCCAGGGCCCTACTATTAAATATGTAAGTCCTGCCCTAGTTTATCTAACCAAAACGTAATATCTCACAGTTATCTGAATTAAATTCCATCTGCCACACCTCGGCCCCTTAGCCGACTGATCAAGATATCATTGTATGCTTAGATAACCTTCTTCACTGTCCACTAAACCACCAATTTTAGCGTCATCCGACTCTCATGTTCTCAACCGAAATTGTTTATATAAACGCCAACAGCAGTGGACCCAGCACCAATCCTTGTGGTACATCACTGGTCACAGGCCTCCAATCTGAACAACCCACTACCACCACCCTCTGTCTCCTACCATCAAGCCAGTTTTGTATCCATTGATTAGCTCTCCCTAGAACCCATGTGATCTATCCTTACTAACCAGTCTACCATGGGGAAATTTATCAAAGTCCTTGCAAAGGTCCACGTAGACAACATCTACTGCTCTACCTTCATCTACCTTCTTGGTCATCTCTTCAAAAAGCTCAAGCAGGTTTCTCTATCTCTATCTCTCTCTCTCTCTCTGTTGTACAACTCTATGACTCTAAATTTGTGAGATACAATTTCCCACACACAAAACCATGCTAACTGTCCCTAATCAGTACTTGCTCTTCTCTAATATTAGGAGCTAGCTTGCACTCATATTTCATCTTCTCCCTCCTTATGTTAGTTGTCCTCTGTTGGCTTTTAAAGGCTTCCCAATCCTCTGGCTTCCCACTAATCTTCACCACATTGTATACTTTTTCGTTTGCTTTTATGGCATTCCTGACTTTCTTTGACAGCCACCATTGCCTCGTCCTCCCCTTAGTATATTTCTTCTTCCTTAGGATGAATTTCTGCTGTGTCTCCCAAATTACCCCCAGAAATTCCTCTCATTGCTGCTCCACCATCTTCACTGCTAGGCTACCCTTCCAATCAACTTTGGCCAGCTCCTGCAATGTGCCTTTGTAGTAGCTATCAATGCAATACAGCACTAATAATTTGAACAACACAAATGTCACTGACATTGATGACCGATTCGTCTTCATTGGGAGATTTATACACCAAGAGCTCTTCAACTTGGGATTCTTCAAAGAATACCACATTGAAGAATTACAAAGTGTCCTGCAAGGGTGAAACAATCAGTCCGATTGCCAGGTATCACTCACTCTGGAAATGAAATTATTTCTAATTGCATTCCACTGGTTATTAACAAGGGGAAAAAAAACTCATATTTTTCTCTTCTCTGTGAAGGTCAATGGATAAGTTGGGAGTGGATTTATTCCAGTTCAAAGAGTAGACCTTCATTATTATCATCGATTATTAGTCAAGGTGGATTGAAGTCAACCATTTGCACAGCACTCCAGTAGATGCTGTAAGATAATCTACTCAACACATGGAATTATGGACATTATCGTATCAATCAATGGCCCACGGTTTGGTAATGAGCACATTAGGTGGTTCACTATCATCAAGGTAATGGAGAAACTGAGCAAGGAGTTTGGACAATTCAATAATTACTGAAGAGAAGGAAAGATTTGAATCTTGCACTATTAAGTTACCAACCCTTGCCACCACTGGATAGGACATTGAGAACATTATTTCCACCTCTTTCTCGGCCATTAACGTTACACATTACTGAAAATGATCACAACAGAGTGAAACAGCACAAGGACTAGCAATGAGACAATCTTGCTCTAAGCTTCAATAAAAGGCTCTGAGCACAAGGGATTGTTAAAAACCTCTTGTACAGAGCACAAGAGTTACTGGTGTGGGAGGGATAAGAAATCAACAGAAAGAAGGAATGCCTACAGTAAAAACACCACAACCGACACCATATATGATAAAGATGTGTCATAGGATTATAAGGAGAAACCAATAGAAACTTGAAACTATTCCTCAAATGAGGAGGAAGAAGAAAGATCTGCAACTAACCAGGATGAGTCAAATCCCAGGTTGAAATTTGGCTTGATGGAACTTTGTTTATGAAATGATGGTGTCTATGCGATAAATGCATGCAAGGTAGCATTCTTATTTTGAAGTTTTTTAAGCGATGGAAACAAAGATATAATAGAATAAGCTGCTATTTATTTACAACACAAATTTAAAGATTTTCAAACACATGGTAACATTTAAATCCCATTTATCCCAAAATACTCCTTTATAGATCCCAAAATACTCCTTTACAGCTTCTCAAATCACCCTGCTGAAAAGCAACTTTTATATGTAGTCACACCAGAGAAAAACCACCTTCTGTAACACCTCTACGGATTTAATTTCACGTTGACTTTCCAACCTGGAAAATCCAATAGCCTCTTCCTACAGTTTTTATACACCTGAACCAAAACATTTCCATCTTCAAATGAACTCCTTCAAAGATTTTTCCCAAACATTCCTGGCCTGAAACCATTATAAAACTCTTGCTACAAAGTAATCTGTTTTTACTATCTCCCCCCTTTCTAAGGAAGACTGTTTTATAAATATATCTTCAACCAAGATTCCTACAGAACTGCCCCAAACTGAAACCAATAAAAAAACTTTTATATTCAAGCTATGAGAATTCTCCCTTAAGCTTAAGAAAAAAAAGACCAGACATTTCTGACTGAAAACTTGATCCATAATTGTTTACCTTGCTCATTGTAAACTCTCCTAATTTAAAAAGACATATTGATCCTGGAGAGGTTACATTTCTCAAACAATTCGTAAAGAAATCACCATGGCTACAGAAATAATTACCAGCAAACTATTAAGCACTTCAGATGTGCTGAAAAATCTATACATCACTGATTCAAAATTCAGAAAAACAACCTTAAAGATAAATGATATTAAAACATATAAAAATTACATACTTACATGACTGAGAGACATATCGAATAATGTGATTAATATCAGAAGCATACATAATGATACTGAGAATGTAATAATGGTGTTTGAGTCACATGGTAGATGAGGGAGAACTGGGAGCAGAAAGTCTGACTTAGTGTGAAGTGAATGTGTGTAGAGATCAAGCTGTAAAGAAAGAGTTATTGCAAAGAATTCGATAGATTCCAGCAACAAAAAAACGGCCCTTGATCCTAACTTTGAAACATCTTCCTGGGTTAGACCTGGGTGCTGTCACTGGCTCAGCTCCTCCAACCTCACTTGTAACCCAGGACACTCACTGGACCCCAAATCCTCTGAGCGCAGCTGCACATTGTTGCTCTGTTGCACAATACATGTGTACAGAATAAACAAAAAGGTAGAGAAAAGAAATATAGGACAAATAGCGACCCAGGGAAGTCAGCTCCAGGATGCATGATGGAAAGCTAAATACTGTGATAATCATGAGACCCGTGGTCACCCCGTGCTGCCTTGCTACAGATTTTAAAAAGCCAGAGGAATCTAACTATTAAGGAAAAGATTGCAAGCTCCAAAGGTGAGTCTGCGGAGACAGAAATGGGAGCAATAAAGATCTTTGCTTCAAGGGTCATTCCCTCCATCAAAAGATATTGGGACTTGACCATTGCTACCTCAGGTCTACCTTTACCTTTCCCTTATGCTCCTACTGTTTGAAATACTTTCAAAATAACTGCATATTGCTGCAATAGAATGCGGGTCATGTGTGTTCTCCAAACCAAAGGTTACTTTAAATTGGAGGTTACACTAGTTGGGCCCACTGGTTATGTTCCAGTTGAGCCTGCTACACCCGTCCTTGACTAACTTTATCAGTAGAATTCTCTATTGCCTTCCCCCTCATTTAGCTTCCCTTTAAATGCATCTATACTATTCCACTCAACTGCTCCCAGTAGTCTCGAGTTCCACACACACCCCGATCACTCTTTGGGTAAAGGCATTCTTTATTTCTGAATTTCCTACTGGATTTCTTGGTGTCTGTTTAAATAGCTGCATTCACTTTACTGCACAACAGAAAACGTTCTCTCTGCAATCACTCTGACAAAACGTTTCATTATTTTCACGGCCTGTCCCCCTTCAGTCATCTGTTTTTGGAAGAGACACATCCTGATCACACTTTACCATCAGGTATAATCTCAAAGCCTGCTATTATCTAAGGAAATCTTTCTTGCACTGTCTGCTACATCCATTTTTATAATACGGTGACCAGAACTGTATACAAATGTGATCTAACCAAGATTCTATAAGATTTTGACATGTGGTGGAGTAAAAGAAACCTCGAAGTATCCTTCCAAAATGTGGTCAACTTATACACCAAGATCAATTTGTTGTGATGTAAGGTTGAAGCTAACTTTAGAATTCACTCCTTTTCCAGGGGCTCATTTCTGTTCAATATTCATTATGCATGGTCTGTTAGTCTGTTCTGTGCAGGCATCTAACCTGCCATGCACCTTCTTGTCAATAAAACCTATATTGTCTCATGAATTCATGATCTGACTTCTAAGGTGAGTAAAACATGTCTCTCTGAGGGGAAATATTGAGGCTGACCACTCAGACAAGTGAAGCATTTCTTAACTGAAAAGGGCGAGGGCATTAACTTAAATGTTGAGTATAAGCTTAAACTTGATCTTTAGTGCCAATAAAAGGGGGCCATCTTATGCGCTGGATCAATTTAAATACTACAATCTGTGGCAACCTCTCCTAGATTCTATTGTTCCAGAAAGAACCCCTCCGGGGCCTGGATTTTTATTGCTATTTTAAATTATCTGTGCTCTTTTTCTCACAGATGTCTTTGGTCCTTAAAGCCATTTAAATTCTTATTTTCCAAGTGAACCTTAAGGTCAAAATCTTCCACTCTGCAAGGTGTTGACTTTTGTGATGGGAAGGGCATTTAATGATGTGGGATGTTAAATCTTGCCACCTTCCCAACCTCCACCAGAATGAATTGAAAGACCAGGAAGTTCATGGTGAACGTCTCTGCCTTCCATTGATTGTGCTTCTTAGGTGCCAATTAAGTGCCAGGACAAGGGCTCAACCCATCACCACTGGGCCTAACCTATTTGAATGATAGCTCAAACTGTGCTGGCTGTTTATTACATCAGGGCTGTGGGGAGAGTCATTCCATCAAATCAGTGCCCTCTTGAGGATATTGAGGATCTGGACATTGGGAAAGTGAGCATATGAACTACTGACTTCCTTTTGGCTGGCAGCTCTTGCTAATCAGGATCTACACCCAGGATTTCATTCCCATCTTCAAGCCTGCCCCTGCCTGATCTGTGTTCTTTTTGGCAGGTCTTTCCAAAAACAGGCAAAGCTGGTCTTCTATTGTCTTGCTGAGAGCCCTGATGCCATAACAACAATCTATCCCGGAAAACTAAAAAAGTGGAGCAGAAAGTTTGAAATAATCCCATGTCATGTGCAGTTTGCTTGCATAAGCTTTGGTGAAGGAGCAGGAAGATTTATTAAAATGACACCAAGGATGAAAGACTTCAAATATGAAAGTCAAGAGGCTGGGAATGTCTGCCTTGGAACAGAAAAACTTCAAAGGAGCTTCAAAGTGATGCATTCTAATATAAGAAGAAACTATGTTGGCAAGAGGGTCAGTAACCAAAGAACAAAAGGAAATCCACATTAATTAATTAGTAAATGAACCAGAGGGGAGATGAGTATGCACTTATTGTTCACATAGAGTAGTGCTGACCTGGAATGCACTGCCTAAAAAGGCAGTAGAAACAGCTTCAACAGGAATTTCCAAAGGAATATATGTTTGAAAAGGAATTGTTTGCAAGAAATGGAAGTTTGTAGAAATATTGGGGAAGGAATAAAGTATGGATTCCTGGGAAACTCTTCCAAAGAGCCATCACAGTTATGAAGGGTCAGATGGTCTCCTTTGGTGCTGTATAATTCTATTACATGCTTCAATTAAATATATGCTCAGTAACCTCCTGTGAGGCTGAGATGACTGAGTTTTTCTATTAATTAACATTGGCGGTGAGCTGGTGGTACTATTCCTAAACTAGTAATCCAGAGGGCCACGGAATGTTCTGGGAATAGTGGAAGTTGAATTCAATAAAACTCTGGAATTACAAGCCTAACATTGACCATCAAACTATTGTTAATTTTTAAATTTCATTGAGTTTGACTACTTCCTTTAGGATGTGGGCTGCGTATAACTCCAAGCAGATTGTGATGTCTTCGCCTCTTAAGTGAAATGGCCTAGGAACTGCTACAAAGTCTCAAAAAAGCAATGAAACTGGATGGACCATTTAGCATCAACTAAAGCACCAGAGCCAACAATGGTAACACAGCCCTGTCGATCCGACTCCTTACCAACTGTCTCACAATATTCAACCAACTACCTGAGCATATTCACACTCACAGAATCATATCTGACAGACAATGCCCCAGACAATATTGATGCCATCCTTGGCAGAACAGACCCAGCAGAGATAGCAGCACAGTGGTGTACAGTTGGAAGTGAGTTACCCTAGCACTCTTCAACATTGTCTCCAGCACCCATGAAGTTTCATGGCATCGTGACAAACTGGGCAAGTAAATCTCCTGTCAATTACCATGTACTAGCACCAACCCCCACTGATGAAGCAGTCATCTTCCATGTGGAACAAGGCACTGAGAATGATCAGAGAGCAAAATGAACTGCCAGAAACATAAAAGACCAAACTGAGTCTCGAAGGATTTCACTGCTAGACTGGGTCTACAGCAGCTGTTGACGAAACCAACAGGAGTGAAAATCATATTTACCACATGCTCAAAATTTGCCTGCTGCAGCTTTTTTGTTCATAACGGTATCTATAAAAGTGACCGTCACACAGTCCTTGTGGAAAGGAAATCCTGTATTCACGTTGATCCATCATGTTGTGTAATACTGCCACTATAGTAAATTGGAGAGACTTCAAACTGGTCTAGGCTGGGTATCTATGAGGCCCAATGTGTCATTAGTAGTGGATGAATTGGACTCCAACACAATCTGCAGTTTCATGCCTTGGCATATCTCCAATTCCATCATTACCATCAAGCCAGAAGATCAATGCTAGTTCAAAGAACAGTGAAGGAGGTGCCCTGTGCAGCACAAAACATACCTAAAAATGAATTGTCAACCGAGCAAAGCAACAAAACAGGATCACTTGTATGTCAAACAGAATAAGGAGCAGGTGATAGAGAGGGCTAAGCACTTCAACAACCAATGGATCAACCATGAACTGTGATGGACAATTAAACAATTTAGTGGAGGAGGAAATTCCACAAATACCCCATCCTGAATAATGGCAAAGTCCAGTATATCAGTGCATAAGATAAGGCTGACATATATATGCAACAGTCCTCTGAATGGATGAGCCATTTCAGCCTCCTCCAGAGGTCCCAGCATCACAAAGGTCAGTCTTCAGCCAATTTCATTTACACCATGTGATATCAACAAACAGTTGGAAGCAATGGATCTGCAAAGGCTGTGGGTTTTGATGACATTCCAGAAATAGTACTGAAGATCTGTGCTCCAGAGCCTATTGTGTCCCCAGCCGGCTGTTTCAGTACAGCTACAACATTGACATCGACCCACATTGTGGAAAATTATCCAGGTTAATCTTACACACAAAAAATGGGTCAAAATTGATCCATCCAATTACCACTCCATCAGTCTATTCGATCATTTGTAAAGTGATAGAAGTTGTCAACAATAGTGCTAGCAAGCAGAACCTATTTAGGAATAAACTGCTCACGATGCTTAGTTTAGCTTCCCCCTTGGTATCTCAGTTCCTGTCTTCATTACAGCCTCGGTTTAAATATGGAAAAAAGAGCTGAAATCCAGAGGTAAGTTGAGAGGGGCTGCTCTTGACATCATGGCCACATTTGACCGAGTGTGACATCAAGGAACACTAGCAAAACTGGAGTCAATGGGTATCAAGGATGAAACTTTCTGGTTAGAGTTGTACCTGACACAAAGAAAGACGGTTATGGTTGTGAGAAATCAGTCATCTCGGCTCTGGGACATCTCCGCAGGAGTCCTAGGCCCAACTATTTTCATCTGTTCCATCAATGGCCTTCCCTATCACAACATCAAAAGTGGCGATGTTTGCCAATGATTGCATAATATTCAGCTCCATTTGTGACTCCTAGATACTGAAGCAGTTCATTTTTGACTGCACTAAGATCTGGACAATGTCTCAGCTTGGGCTGACAAATTGTATGTAATATTTGGTGGTCAGGCAGCATCAGAGGAGCAGGAAAATCAATGTTTTGGGCAAAAGCCCTTCATCAGGAATAGAGGCAGGAAGCCTCCAGAATGGAGAGATAAATAGGGGTGGGGGGGGGGTGTGGCTGGGGAGAAGGTAGCAGAGCGTACAATAGTTGAATGGGGGTGGGGATGGAGGTGATAGGTCAGAGAGGAGGGTGGGGGAAGGTAGTAAAGTGTACAATAAGTGAATGGGGGTGGGGTTGGAGGTGATAGGTCAGAGGGGAGGGTGGAACAGATAGGTGGGAAGGGAAATTGGCAGGTAGGACAGTTCATGAGGATGGTGCTGAGCTGGAAGGTTGGAACTGGGGTAAGGTGGAGGGAGGGGAAAAGAGGAAATTGGTGAAGTTCACTCCTCCTTCCCACTGCCAATCTTCTTTCTCACCTATCTGCTCCACTCTCCTCTCTGACCTATCACCTTCATCCCCAACTCCATCCACCTATTGTACTCTTGGCTACCTTCTCCCCAGCTCCACCCCCCGTCCCATTTATCTCTCTACCCCAGAGGCTCCCTGCCTTCATTCCTGATGAAGGGCTTTTGCCCGAAACGTCGATCTTCCTGCTCCTTGGATGCTGCCTGACCTGCTGTGCTTTTCCAGCACCACTCTAATCTAGACTCTGATCTCCAGCATCTGCAGTCCTCACATTTGCCCAGCAACTGAATTGGACTATATATACACATGTATGTGTGTACATATACACATACACCTACAACAGCAGGTCAGAAGGAACAAATCTTACCGTGAGCAACTCACCTCCTGACTCTCCAAAGCCTGTGCACTATCTACAGAGCACAGGTCAAGAGTGTGATGGAATACTCCCCACTTACCTAAACAGGTGCAGCTCCAACAACATTAAAGAAGCTTGACATCATCCAAGACCTGTTCGGTTAGCTGCACATTCTATTACCAACACTCAGTGACAACTGTGTGTACTATCTATAAGATGGACTAAGAAGTTCACCAAGTGCCTTTAGACAGCACCTTAGAACCTTTGACTACTGCCATCTAGAAGGAAAGGGCAATAGAAATATGGGAACATTGTTACTTGCAAGTTTCCCTCCAAGCCACTCACCATCATTGTTCCTTCACTCTTTGTCAAACAATCTGAAGGACTTGACTCAGTCGTGCTGAGAGGATGTTTCCCTGCATGAGGAATCCACAACTAGGGGTACAGCTTAAAAATAAAGGATCTCCATTTTAAGTCAATGATTTAAAAAAATTCTTCTCTCACACTTTTTCACTCAGAGGGTGGTGCGTGTCTGGAATGAGCTGCCAAAAGAAATGGTGGAGGATGGTACAATTACAGCATTTAAAAGGCATCTGGATGGATATACGAATTGGAAGGATTTAGACAGATATGGACCAACTGCTAGCAAATGGGACTAGATTAATTTAGGATATCTGGTAGGCATGGATATGTTGGACCGAAGGGTCTGTTTACATGCTGTATGTCTCTATGGCTCTGTGTCATGTAATGTACTATTTTACATGGTGTCACCAATGTAAAGAGAGCAAAATGTTTTCTTTTTCCCTCCTTAAATCTAACTTTTAAAATACTCCTTAAAATATACCTCTTTGACCAAAGTTTTGGTTACTTCTTCTAAGATCTCTTATTTTAATGTCCAGTTTTATCTGATAAAGGGACATTCTACGCTAAAGATACCATATGCACCTAATTTTCATGTTGTTTCACATTGCCATAATATAGACCATTATTTTATATGTTTTACATTACAGAATTCTTTTACATGTTCAAATAATAAAGATATATTTTCTTAACTCATAAAATTGCCCAGTTTAATAGAAATTTGATCATCAAAACAGTTACAGTAGCAAACATGAATGATAATGAACTTGCTATTGGTGTAATTAAAAGTAGTATTTTTCATGAAGAATCTTTGTTCAAATAAAGACATATTTCTATAGCACATTTTATAATGTCCCAAAGTACTTTATAATTAAGTAATACTCCAGGGATCTAGTAATATGGTAATGACCAGATAGTCTGATGTTTATTGAGGGGTGTATATTATCCAGAACCTTGGAATAATTGCTCTGCTCTGCTTTGAAATAAGCCCTTTTACCTCCACCTGCCAGTGTAGATAGGGCCTTCAGGAAATGTTGCATCCAAAAGGTAACACTTCTGACAGCTCAGCTCTCCTGTGGTACTGCAATGGACTGTCTGCCTTAGTGTTCAAATTGCTGAAGATGGAATAGAACCTTCTGATTCAATTGGGAGATTGATGCCATCTGAACTACAGCTGATGAAAGACAAAATTGAGATTAATAAACTTGCAGAATGATTGCATTGCAACAAGATCATTCCCAATAACGTTTTGTGGATCCTATCATAAGAAATGTTTATCCCAAATTCAGGCCAAGTGAAACTTTGCAGTGGTCGAAATTACACTCAGTCTTCTGAACCTACTCTGTCTGAGGTGGTTTGCATGAACACCCATCCTCCTCAGATTCAGCCTAAAAGGTCCCATGGCATCTTTTTGAAGAGGGGTGAAGAATTATCCTTGGCATCCTGGCTAATACTTATGCCTCAATCAATCTCAAAAAGATTAATATTTACTACTGCTTACTGTTTGTGAGAGTTAAGGTGCACACATTGGGTACTGCAGTTCCTACATTACAAGTGACTGCACTTCAAAGTCCTTCAATAGCTGCAGTGTACTTTGGGACATCCCATGATCATGCAAGGTGTTAATGCATGTCTTTCTCTATTTTTCTTTCTGATTATTGAGGGCAGATTTACTGTGAATACAGCCAATATTGACTTTTTATTACAAGTAGAGTCATAACCCAAGGGTTAAATACTTCAAATTATACAAGACATTTCATCAACTATGTACTTTTACTAAACATAAACTATGATTAACATTGATTAAGATGTGCTTTGTGGATTATTGGATATTATCCAGTGATTAAGCTGTAAAGAATTAAGTCAATAATTTTCTAATCTGAAATCCCAGATAATTTGGTTTTTGTTTACTAAGGTATGTTTTATAGTCAAGACAGGCAAATGATTAGTTTTCAAAAGAGTCAGGGGATTAAATGTATGAAATGAGTTTCGCAATTTAAGATTAATGCCCATGGAGAGATAAGTTAGTAGACACTTGCTTTCATGGAGAAAGAAGGAATGTCTGCAGATTACAATTTTTGTAAGGAATATTTAACTCTTTACATTTATCTGCATCCACATGTTTTAGATTTACTCCCATAATAGTTCTCTTAAGGTCAAACAAAATAAATAATTTGTAGTAGAGAAGTACCACCAATTTTGTGCTATGAGGGAGGGTGGCGTTTTTTTAAAGCCCTCAGGACTAAATGTGATAGAGAAGTCCTGTTTTCTTAGGTCTTCAGATATTGTTACATTCATTAACTTGGTAACATAAAAAAAAATTAGTTGTTGCAACTAAAGTCAGAGATGAAATCTCTTAATGGACCACTATTTATAAAGTGGGTACATATTTTTAACATTTGTAACAGCTCTGAAGATTTTTACTTCTCTGACTGATTGCTGCATCTTCTTTGGGTGTCTTTGGGGTTATTCATTATTGGTTCAGATGTTCAAAAGACAGAAAATCAGCTGGATGGTGTTTGCACAGAATCTATCCTGAAAATTGCATTGTAATAATCCAATTTTAGTGTAAATAGTTCATTGTGCAGATTCATTGTAAAATAATGATGTACAAATAGAAGTGTGTAGTGGGACAATAATGCATCCTTTTGAATTGTATAGTTCATGCCAGTGTACATGATTTACCTCTCCATAATTATTTATATATATATATATATATATTGCATACAATATACAGCAATGCAGATAAAATGTGCATGGCATTCATCTTACCAATAAAATAAATTGTACATAAACTACCTGTGATGTTGCTTTACTCATTTTTTGGAATGTAGGCATCATTTGTAATGCAAGTGTTTAATGCCCATCTCTAATTTCTCTTCCAAAGGTAGAACTGAGCTAACTTCTTGTTCCATTGTAGACTGTGCACTGCCAGAGATAGCTTTAAGACATTTACTCAAGGACAAGTAAAAATGGTGCCATATTCTCAAGTCAAAATACTGTTTAACATGGAAGAGAAGTTGAAAATCGTAATGTTATCCCATGTGTGTTGCCCTTGTTCTTTTAGCTGGTAAAGTACATTCACTTGAAACACATTATGCAAATTATATTGTATCATATACATGTATATTTTGTGGTTGTAATTATGAGATATTGACAGCATATGCCAGCAACATTTTATGGAACTGACTGCAACTTATGGTGTTAGCATATGAACAGTTCGTCCTCCTTTTCAAGTTTATCTGATGTTTCTGCTGGTGATACCCTGTTCCTCCACAGAGTGCACTATTGCAATTTGTGGAGATGCAATTTCAAAGTAAATTACTGATTTTATTGGAACTTATTATAGACTATTATCACTCTAAAACTACTGAAAAGTGTTGTATTAAATAAGGTGGAATGGAGCTTTTAATGGCATATGTAACATAAAATATGCTAAGCAACCTTTCTTGCCCTGGAAAATAATATTTTATTGTTTGCAGTTTATCTTCTACCTTAATTCCTGTACCCCAATCTTTTTCTCTCTCTGTAAAATGATTAAGGTCTGAAGGGAAACCAGTGCTGTTTACTCTTCAGTTTGCTGTCTGTGAGAATCCATTAATCAGATTGATTGGCCAGCCTGCTTGATGATGTCACTGCTCCTGGAGGACAAAGATCCCTTAGAGTTAGTGGTAGAAGCAAATTGCCATTGCAGTTGGAGAATTCCACACTATAGAGCTTTCAGTGGGCAGAACCTCTCTCCACCATTGCAAATCAAAGAATACTGTATATTACAATATATATTTCTTATACATAATACATGCTAAATATACAATGTATATTTATGGAATCCCTACATATGGAAAGCAAATGGAATCCTGGCATTTATAGCATTTCTACAGTGTGGAAACAGGCCTTTCGGCCCAATAAGTCCACACCGACCTTCCAAAGAATAACCCACCCAGACCCATTCCCCTGCCCTATATGTACCCCTGACTAATGCACCTAACCTACACATCCCTGAGTATTATAGGCAATCCACTTAACTGCACATCTTTGGATTGTGTAAGGAAACCGGAGCACCTGGAAGAGAATGTGCAAACTCCACGCAGACAATCACCCAGGCCTGGAATTGAACCCAGGTCCCTGACATTGTGAGGCAGCGCAAGTTGCATATAACACAATATGTCAACAATGTTGTGACAACTACAGGATGGGAAAACCTGGGCTGATACCTACAAATTTTACTTTTGTATGGTTTACACTGGTCTAGATACTACAGGGATATTTTGCAACACACAAAAGAACACAGCTGTGCAGACACAGTAACTTTATGTGCAAATTTTATTTTCATTTTTAGAAAGCCTAATTCAAATTAATTGCTGTTGATTTATAGTTGAGATGGTTTGATTTATAAAATAGAGCTTCGCTTCTGAATTTCTTTCCACTTTTTGCAAGTGAAAATGTTAAGTATTTTGACTCTACTAAAGTGAACTACCTGAATGACTTAAGAATAGAGGTTCAAATCTGGGTGAGATTCCTTATTTCCAAAACAGAACAGACAAAAATTTGCCTCTTTCCATTCCAGGAATTTTTCCATCTGGCATTCTGATGCAGTGTCAATCTCAACAGATGAAGTCCAGCAGACCACAACTAGCACTGGAGTGGAATGTCACAGGAGCCATACCCAGTTATCCAGAAAAGATATTGCAGTAAATAAATAGTCTGAAGGTCTCAAAACCTCTTTGATAGCGATTGAAAGAAAGGTATGTAAGGTGGGTTGGCAGGTGGCTGTTATGTAGTTATGTTTAGTAAAGCCTGTTAGTGTTCATTTACAAAAGTATGAATCTGATCTTAAAATAATTCTCTCCCTAAACCTGTTCACCTCTATATTTCACTCTCTCATCCTTATGGTGCTCACAGTAGCCTCTGACCAATCTTTAGGGCACTTATCCTAATATCTGATGTGGTTTGGTGCAAATCTTGACTGGAAATGCTACAGTGAATCACCTTGTATAGTTAAATTAATTATACAGGCACAAACCTTTGAGGAATAACGCATTTTAATTATTTTGTGAATTCTGGGCTCTCTCACCAGGTCCTGAGGCCATGGTGTCAGGGTGGGAAGGAGGGCAGGAAGGGCTATTTAAGTTGGGTTTGTGGCTAATTAAAGAAAGCACCCAAGCCTCTTCCAGTTTGCGAGATTCTATGCTCCACTGATTAGCTGAGAAGGATTTATAATTGTGATTGCTTCTCCCATTAATGGCACTGGTGGCAGAGGTTTGAGGATTGCATCATCTGTCAGCACTCAAGTGAAATAATGTTGTTCTGTTAGACATCAAACAGTGGGGACCAAAATATGCAGCAAAACAAAAACAGTGTACATCATGCAGAATTGCCTTGGCGCGCAGGTCATTGGTGATTTCATTTGTAAGTAATGTTTTGATTGTCACAGATTATACGTTTGCTCTCATCCCCTTGACATTTGTTGTACAGCTGGATTGATTCTTGTGCTCTGGTATGAAAAGGTCACTTTGATCAATGCAGTGTAATTGGCACTAAATTAGGATCATATCAGGTTATTTTGCCATTTAATGATGAAATATTAAAGAAAAAGAGGACTGACTTTGTAGCTTTTGAACCACGCCTTAAGGAGCCTCAAGATTTGTATTGTAGGCTAATGAAATCTGAAGATATGAATATTGTACTACAATAATGAGATTGCAAAACTTGTTTCAGATTCTGCATTTGAGAGAAATTCAGCCATTCAAGACCAAGGCAGAAGAACACTTGGGAGGCTTTAAAATGAAAGAGCGTGGCATTGCCTGAGCACAAGATTAAATTCTTAGTTTAATATTCCTCTTCAGTTCCTCTATTTTTAGCTGCATTGAACAATATTTAAATGAGGATTATTTAGTCATTCAATTATTATTCTGAATAACATCATTGTATACTCGTTATCCAGTGCATTCCAATTTAATTGTGTATATAATGTATGGCACTATACATTCCAGTGGGTGAAAATTTAAAGCTGTTCTTTCCTGTCACAATCTATGGCATGGACACACTATGACCCTTCACTCCCGACCACACTGAAATGGATGCTTAATTTCAGGTCAATTAACCATTTGTAAATATTTTCTGTGGTCAAGACTGTCAGCTGAGGAATAAGCCATTGGGTACCTCCAGGTTGCCTGGACTCCTGACTGCTTTGGAGGGTGTCCATGATGTCTCTATTGTAATGCAAATGCCCACAAGAATGGGATAGGCAGCATCAAGTGGCTCTCACCATCTACTAATCTTCAGTAAGCAAGAACCTTTAAATGGTTTATTGACCTTCTTTCAATGAAAAGAATCATTTTGCACTTCTGTACTGCCTTACATGACCTCAGGACACCCAAATATACTCGACATTCAATAAAATTTTGTTTGGACCTTCACACCCACCTTTATTTCACTTTAGAACATACATCAGTGCAGCAGAGCAATGGGGCCTTCAAACTATCATGTCTGTGTTGACCATATTGCCATTCCAAACCAAACCCGTCTCCTGTACAAGGTCATTTTCCCTCTATTCCTTGTCTGTTCATGTCTCTGTCGAAATGCCTCTTAAACACTGCTATCATCTCTACCTCTGCCAGCTCCCCAGCAGCACATTCCAGTTACCTACCTCCGTCAATGTAAAAACCACTTGCCTCGCACTTTAAACATTTCCCCTCTCGCCTTAAGCCTATGGCTGCTAGTATTTTATATTTCCACCTTATCCATGCTTCTCATAATCTTATATATTTCCATTAAGTCACATCCTTAGCCTCTGATGCTGAGCCCAAGTTTCTGCAACCTCTCCTTATAGCTAATACATTCTAATCCAGGCGACATCCTGCTAAATCTTTTATATCTTTCCAGCAATGAGAACTGCACACAGTGATCCAAATGTGACCTGACCAAAATCTTATCCTGTTGCAATATGATCTACCAACGTTTATACTCAATGCCCTGATTAATAAAGGCAGCATGCCATGGGCATTCTTTGCCATCTTATCCACCTTGTGTTGCCACTTGCAGGGAAATTGCAGGATATCTCTCTGTATATCCTAAGGGTCTGGCAATTTACAGTGTACTTCCCTCTTGCATTTGACCTCCCAAAGCTTTGTAGGTTAGTGAGGAAGTATGGAATGATGAGAAGGCTAATTAGTAACTTACTGAACTCCTTCTGTGGTCATAGAGTGGAATGTGTATGAGTGGCTGGAGTGGAAGTTGAACGCATGACTGATGGAATTGGAGGTGAGAGTGCTCCTCACTGAGCCATTGCTGATACTATACAATGGGGAAGAAAAAACTTTTCATGGAGCCACGCACTTTGCTCAAGAGATTCAAGCCAGGATTTCCATTTAGGCCCCACTTATTGACGAGGACTTCTTCACTGATAGACTTCTGTGGATTCTTGTCCCTCAACTTCCAGATTGAGCATAACGTTCTTGTTTCTAGATCGAAAATAAATACACTGCAACAGCAGAGGTTGTGAAAGCTTGCACATTCTGCATTCTAATGTTCAAAAGCTAATCAATATATTTAGATTTATTTAAAAACAAGTTCCAGCAGAGGTTGGAAGTCATTTATTTCATGCTATCTGCCAATGGTGCTGCAGTATCTTTGAGCCTCTGCTCATCTGCTTCAATTGCCTCAATCTCAAGCCTTTCCTCCTCCACCACTATGTGTCAGCTTGCTGTGATGTAAAACTGTAGAGGGCCTAACATGCTGCAAAGACCTTAGACACAATGCCTATTGCACCGAGCATCTCAGTTGACCCAAACACTTTCTTTTCGATGTATCCACAGCTCACTCCACTGTAATGTAAGTCTTGATACGAGCTTCATCGTAGAGGTCTTGTTGAGTGGTGGGTAGCACTCCTATCACTGAGCCAGATGATGCAGATTCGAACTCCATTCCAGCATTAAATGGGAAGGTGCGTTCATAATATAACCAGCAAGTTGGACATCAACCTACAAATCCTTCTAACATGTCAACAGCAAGTGTGAGAGTGGGAGAGATTCCTGGTCAGAGATGTGAGGGAAACAGCACCGGAGTCTCTCCCATCACTCTCCATAGCTCCATACAGCAACATTCATGGAGAAGTGCCACAGCAACTCAGACTTTCCAAGTGAACTGTAATTCACCATGAGCTTTATTGCAGCACATCTGTGCTACAATGGTATCTTTGGGTGGTCATAGAGCTGGCAGTACTGGGGCAGCCCTTATCACAAATCGTCATCCTCAGCATATTCTTGATTCTGAAAGTATTCAAAAATACTAGATTGCTGTAGTACGAAAGAGTTAAGACAATTCCTGCATATGTAGAATTATCATGAAGAAAGCTGCCCTGTGGCTATTTCACACTCCCCCAATAGACCATTAACAAAATCTAACTTTTACACAACACTGGTCCTTTTTCCACAGTGCTCACTCAATGCTCTGCAGCTACATTTGCTCTAAAGGCTTCCAATCCTCCAATACATTGCTTTATTGATTGTCATGGCTGAAAGTTTTCCCTAACATAACCATTGTAACTAGCACTGCCAGGCTTTGTGTCCATGGCCTCAGGTTTAATCGTGGCCTGAATATGAAAGGCCCTAGATGAAAAATAATGAGTTTCTATTGACTGGGCAATCAGTCCTGTTGACAGCCAGCAATACAAAACCATGACAGAGTGATTGACACACAATGTCTCAATGGCTAGCTTTGCTAAAAATAAATTAACATCAATAAATTAACAACATGATGAAAATACACAGAAGTGGTCTGTATGACCTATAACCCTTGATGACACTTCGGATCAGAGGGGTAATATTCTAGCTTTCATGCATAATATTACATCAATTCAAATAGGTCATTTTATTGTTTTAAATTGCCATGACAGATGCAAGGATGCATATTGGATTTTGAGCATATACCTGATTCATGGGCCAACTTTAGGTCCATTCATTTTATTAGACAGTCTATTTTTTTGCTTTCTGTAAACTTATCTCAAACTTTGCAACCTATGTCCTTCTCACACCAAGTTTAATTCATCAATCACCCCTGTGCTCACTGGTTTATATTGTTTCCTAGTAAAGGAAAGCCCTGATTTTAAAATTCTCATCTTTGTTTGAAATCGCTGGATGGACTTGCCTCTTCCCAACACAGTAATATCATTCAGTTTTGCAAACCTCCAAGATCCTTGTACTCCTTCTGGCTTCTTGCACACTGCTGATTTTCATAGCTCCACCATTGGTGATCACACCTTCAACTGCCAAATTCATAATCTCTCTAATTCATTTGCTAAAGCTCTTTGGTTACCATTAGGCCACCTTTTTATTCCAGATTTTTATTCAATTCAATTTCACTATCAGCCCTGGTGGGATTTAATCACATGTTGGCCTAGAGTTCTGGATGTCTAGTCCAATCATATTGCCATAATGCCACCTCTTCCCAAATGAATCATATTATACTAGTATGAGTTCAGAGATCAAAGCAAAAAATAACATAATGCATTTCTTACCTTCAAGGTAGGCACCAACAAGCCCCAAGAAGAAATTCAGGAGAACCTCCTTTTCCCAGAGATTTGTGAGAATTTGGAACTTCCCATTCATGGATATATTTAAGGAAAAACTAAATATGTATTTGAGGATAAAGGAATAAAGGGATATCTGGATAGGTTGAGGATGGCTGGGTGGAGGCTTGTATGCAGCATAAATACTGACATAGACCAGTTGGGCCAAATGGCCTATTTCTGTGATATTAATTCTAAGTGATTAAATGTACATTGAATCATTATTGATCAGTATGAAAACTGCTTAAAAATAAAGGCTGCATTCTCCAGTTTCAATAGTTAGGAAGCAGGACGTTGCACTCATTGGCCGTTTCACAAATTGGAGCATTGTTTCAATGTCAGTTCTTGAGCCCAAGCATCTGAGCTCTGAAGAAGATGTTTCTTGCATTGGTGCCTTCACACACCCACTGACTAATCGTGGTAAATGTAAATAATACTGCTAAGTGCCAATGCGATCAGTGTATAGGGTGCAAAAGGAACTCAAGAAAGGAAAGTTCAGAGTGCTATCCACTGAACTAAAGCTAGTCTAAATTCAACAGAAAAGCAAGTGTCTGGACAGGTGCCAGAGGCCTTCTCTGTGAGGAGCACAGTGAGCATGATTTTCTCCTCTCTGCAAGTGGCAAAAGAGGGAGCAAGAAGGGGAAATAATTAAGTGATTTGGCCCTTTTAGAAACGCATCCTGTTCACAACTCCTCACTAATTAAGTTCAAGGTGAGAAGGTCCAAGGGTGACCTATTTGCCCCAGTACTAATTAAGGCCACGAAGTGGTCATTCCAAAGGCTTAAGGGCCTTTCTGCATCACCTCCTTGATCACCTGCCTCTCTGGTTTTCTTATTCAGTTTTCCCGACATCAAGCTTGTTTGGCGCGTTTGGTAAAATGGGATGCTGAATATGAATAAACGAGTTGTGGCGTTAACAATGAGCATTGTTCCTGGTCAGTTGGAATCTCACCATGCTGCTTTCGAGAAGTATTGAGACAAAAAAACTGCAGATGCTGAAATCCAAGGTAGTCAAGCAGGAGGCTGGGAGAACACAGCAAACCAGGCAGCATCAGAAAATGGAGAAGTCAGGGCTGAAGAAGGGTTACACCTGAAACATTGACTTCACCACCTGCTGTCTGGCTTGCTGTGTTCTCCCAGCCTCCTGCCTGTCTACCTCTGAAAAGCATAGAAGCTAACCTGAGTTACTCCAGACCTCCAGGTGGGTGTCACCACGCTTGTAGCAAAATTTTGCCATGCATCTCGCATAGCTCACTTTGCTCAGTCCTGATAGAATTCCATTCATTGTGAATTTTGATAAACATCAAATATATACACCACATAGAATTATATAGAATACACAGTGCAGAGCATGCAGTGCTGTCCATACTCCATTCAAGCAAATTCAAGCCTCCTCGTGACTTACTTCTATTTCACTTCACCATGATGCAGAGGTGCCAGTGTTAGACTGGGGTGGACAGAGTTAAAAATCACACAACACCAGATTATAGTCCAGCAGGTTTATTTAGAAGTACAAGTTTTTGGAGTGCTGCTCCTTCGTCAGGTAGCTAGTAGGGCAGGATCATAGAACACAGAATTTACAGCAAAAGACACACACACGCACACTCATTCACTCTCTCTCTCTCTCACACACACACGTGCACACACACATTCTCTCTCTCCCTCACACACACACATATGGGTCTAATGGGTGAATTTGCATTGCAGATTCCTATTTGCAGATATATTCTATTTTGTTCAAAAAGCACACTATCTGTAGGCGGTCAGTCCATGTGGCATTTTATAAATTCCAACTTTGGAAATAGAACAAGTCTGATTCAAGGTTTGAATACAGACAGACTCTAACCTGTAATGCATTGTCTGAGCTGAGATGTCACCTTTTTTCTATAAAATCTTCAGTTATCTCAGGATGTGACTTGAAGGAAGGCCTTGGATTTACATATTAATGAATCAAAATCTGCAACCCATTCTAAGTGATTAAGACTTAACAGTAATCTAGGTTTGTTCAATACATCACATCAAGTGTATGACACTTTGATCTTTTACTATAAATTCTGTGTCCTATGATCCTGCCCCACTAGCTACCTGACAAAGAAGCAGTGCTCTGAAAGCTTGTACTTCCAAATAAATTGGTTGGACTATAAACTTGTGTTGTGTGATGTTTATCATCATCATCACAGCCTTCCCTCTTGTATGCTTACCTGGCTTGAGTCACCTTTGCGTGTTTTGCTTTTGATTTACTGTATGAGCTGTGTTTTGAAGCTGTGTGTTTTGAGTTTTGAGTTGAAAAGATTTCTGGTCTCTACCTCTTATTGTGGGCGGAGGTGGGTACTGCAGATGCTGGAGATTAGAGTCAAGATGAGAGTGGTACTGGAAAAGCACAGCAGGTCAGGCAGCTCCAAGGAGCAGGAAAATCAATGTTTCGGGCAAAAGCCCTTCATCAGGAATGACTTGACTTTGTGCTCAGTCCACTGGAGTGTAGGGTTCAGACTTCTGATGCATAGATGAGAGTGGCACCCACTTAACTTTAAAGCAGCTGTCAGCCTGATTTGCACAAGGATTTGCCATCTCACATCTTCGGCAAGTTTTGTTTCTATTCGGTCTTTCCCTTGACAGGGTGACTCTTGTTGGGTATAGATCACAAGAGCAAGCTGGTTGCAAACCATGTGGATTTCAGTTGGATTGCTGATTTCAGCCAAGAGTTAGAGATCCTGTCATCTCTGAAATACTGAATGCCTGCCCCTTGACATTCAAAACTTTGTCACTTTCATTCCTGTCATTCCTGATGAAGGGCTTTTGCCCGAAACGTCGATTTTCCTGCTCCGGGGATGCTGCCTGACCTGCTGTGATTTTCCAGCACCATTCTCATCTTGACACTACCTCTAGTTCTGCCAGCTGTAATCTCCACAACATCATATCGAAGGAAACCTTTGACATTAATACTTGAATCACATACTGCTATTGACATTATCAATATGCCCTTCAGGAACAGAAGATTTATTTTGCTCCATTATCACGATGTCCATCTATCTTTCTACATGAAACCGAATGTGCCATCGCAATAATCTGTAACACATCTGATTAGATATTTATAGGGCTCAGTTGAAAACTTTCCCAAAGTGGTTGGGATCACCCCTTTAAGGAATCAGATTTATGGGTTTGTTGTGGGATACAAATGTTGTAATAAAAATGTTGTCAAAAATTGCAGCCAATTGTCTTCTAAGAAAAGTCCAGATAATTTCTAATGTTCAGTATAATATTGGGTCACAGGTGAATGACTCTTCAAAAAGTTAGTATAATTTGAGGGATCTTGTCCAGCTTTGACAGAGTTAGCACCTCTTTTGGTTTTTCACATAGCCAGCCACTTAAGTGGGAAGGGAACCCTTTAACTGGGATATCCCATTTCTCTGCCCCATAGTGGCATGGCATAAACTTCGGATCTTGTTTTCCAAGTCAGCTATGCCAATTTGATTTTAGAAGGATATTATTTCCAGGACGATCCTCAGAGGCCCTGTGACTCAGACAAGGTGCACGGAGCAAACATAATACCATCTAATTTTGGATCACCATAGAAGTTTATTTTCTAGTGTACAACTTATCCTATTTCTATGAACTATAATATTTAACCTATTTCAAATAAATCAGGCTGACACCTGCTTTAAAGTTCAGTGGGTGCCATTCTCATCTCTGCATTAGAAGTCTGAACCCCGCACTCCAGTAGACTGAGCACAAAATCAAGGCAGGCTCTCCCTTTGTGCAATAATGAGGAAGTGTTATGATGTCAGAGATAGCCTTCAGCTCCACCATTGAACCACAGGGAAAATACTGCTCTCTCAAGTGAACATAAAAGAGAGCAGAGTCTTCTAAAAAGAACAAGAAAGTTATCTTCAGTGCCCTGGTCAAAACTGACTCTTCAATCGACATTACTAAAGTAGATTGTCTGATTATCATCACATTGTAGCTTGTGGGAGTTTACTGTGTGCAAATTGGCTGTTGCATTTCATACATTACATTAAGATATTCACTTCAGGAGTATGACATTGGTTGTAAAGCACTAGGTGTCACAAGAGGTGATTTGGAAATGTTTTTTTCTTAACATTGAGCAAAGAGTAACTTAATGGTCATTAAAATATTGTGGGAATTAGAGTACAACACCTTTGTATCTTGTTGGATTATTTGACCACAAACAAGTTCCAGGCTTCTATTTACCTTCTATGTCTAAAGACATTAAATTGTGATTCATGATCCTCCTTGATTGTGCTAATTTATCTTTGTGCAAAGAAATTAGTATCTTAGCTCCATTCAGATGAATATGCAAATACCTATCAAGGAAACTGATGACATAAAATTTATTATGTCCTATCTACGCTTGCCAAATGGTTCTGTGTATCTGTGCTATTTTACTTAAAGTAAGTGAAAGAATGATTGGCAATTTTTTTCTTTCCTTGGACTGGGGATTCTGCATTCAAATGGTGAAACCTGTGACTTTCAGCCTGGCAAGAGTTCATACTTTTAAAATGGTCATTGCCTGAATCCACTAAATATGTTCAGTAAAATGGGATGTTCTTCAACATTCACATCACAAGGGCACAGACTTAGAGTAAATGGAAGGTCCTTTAGAATGGAGGTAACAACATACTTCTTCAGCCAGAGAGTGGCGAATCTATGGAATTCATTGCCACAGAAGGCTGTGGAGGCCCGTCATTGAATATATTTAAGACAGAGATAAATAAGTTCTTGAGTATCAAGGCATCAAGGGTTACGGGAGAAAGGCGGAGAATGCATTTGAGAAACTTACCAACCATGATTGAATGGCAGACCAGATTCAATGGGCTGAATGGACTAATTTCTGCTCACATGTCTTATGGTCTAGTCAAACCTTGGGTTTAAACTGTAGCAATCATTTAATCCCAGAGAGCACTGTTTCTCTCCTGTTATGGATGTTGAGTAAAGAGCAGATGTTATTTGATTCGTTATATCCAATTTAACTTTGTATAGACCTGCATAACCCAAGCTTGAAGTAATAAGGGTACTCAGTGTATTGAAGGCTGCAATTTGAGGATAGCTTCAGTGTCTAGTTTATTGTCTCGGTTATTTGGGTCACACATATTTGTAGGATTTCTTTATTCTTGGGTGTTACAGGATATATTTGCTTTGCTGCAATTAGACACTGTACACATCTTTGCAAGTGTGTAAATATGATGCAAATAATTTGCAAATGAGGAGCAGAGTTTTCCCATTTTCCATTAAAGTGTATTTGAGTGGGATTCATGGTGCCATGGGCCATCATGGCTCACAACTACTTTTCTCATACAGTCTTCACCTCATTAATTATGAAACCAAGCCCTTCAATGTCTTTCTTGTGGAATCCCATATGGCTGGGGCTCACCAATACCCAAACCGTTGGCCATTCATGCTGTTGGCACCATATTTAAAACCCAATTGTATACCTCCTCAAATACTGCAAGCTAGGAAATGCTCCTCACTATTGTGGAGCTTGACCATTATCACTGAGGGCATGGACCATTCAGGCAATCCTATTCTCTGCTTTGTGGACAGGCACCTGGAAGTGTTGGAGGTTGGGATGGCAGAAAGGAGGGCCATCCTTTTCCTGCAAATCACACCAAGAGAAGCCACTCCATCAGACCAAGGCATCCTGGACACAGATTGCAGCCAGGATCACCAGGAGTAGCGTGATATCCAGGGAGTTAATGATCTTCCATACTCCACTACGGTAAGTGCCAACATTTCTCTCTGCTACCTCACATTCCAAGGCTATCACTCACTCTAACTGCACACTTCTATTACCGAGGTTAATGGACCATATGCCCACTCAATGTTCACGTTCACCTCAATCTCACCAGCTAATTCCAAGCCCTTCCTATCCTCTGTGTTTCCTATTAACTCACTGGGGATACATCAACCCAAGCTGTCTGCCCCACCCCCTTATTTTATTCCTGTATCAACACAAATAGCGCTCTTATTGAGTTCCAGGTCTACAGCCAGTCCAAAGGGACCCACACCAGCATGGAGAGTAGCAGACCCCAATTTCTTTTGAGGAAAAACTACTCAATTTGGTCAGAGAAGAGCAGGAAAGGATTGGAGAGATCACAGTCGCAAAGCAACCCAAAAAGCTTCATTGTGCTGTGCTGCTCTCCTGTTACCACCAGTGCTAACATAGTCTTTATCTGCTCATGATGTGGAGGTGCCAGTGTTGGACTGGGGTGGACAAAGTTAAAAATCACACAACACCAGGTTATAGTCCAACAGGTTTATTTGGAACCACCTGCACAAGCTTTTTTTCCCTCAATAATAATTAATTCCCTTTGTTCTCTAAAGGGAATTAGCAGCACCCAGTGAAAGGGAAGTAAGGAAGGAAAGGGAAGCCACTAATCCCTTAAAGGATGTACTGGCAAGGTTGTCTCCTGTATCCTCCACCAACTCTTTCATCTGGGTCTCGCTGTCTTGAGATTAGACTCAGGAGCACAATCTGTCTGTGTGGAGCTCTCCCTGTGTCTGCATGAATCTCCATCAGGTGCTCCAGTTTTCTCCCACTGTCCAAAGATGTGCAAGTTAGGTGGAATAACCATGGTAAATTACCCATAGTGTTCAGGGATGTGTAGGTTAGGTGCATTAGCCATGGGAAATATAGGGTTACAGGAATAAGGTTGGAGGATGGGTCTGGGGGAATGACCTTGAGGGGGTTGGTGTGGACTTGGGCTGAATGGCTGTTTTCCACACGGTGGAGATTCTATATTAAAAAAATGAACACATCGCTGATATGTCTCTTCAGCTGGTTGAGGTAGAAATACCCAAGGTCTCTGAAACTAAGAGAACCACTAGAGACCAGGCACAGACTCAACACTCGACAAAGCACGATCCTTTGGTTTTTGACATTAACGACTTGGTCAAAATGTGCAAACAGACACAGAAAGCAAGTTTGACAGAGACATTTGGTAAGCTAAGTTGTGGGATGAAAGAGTTTACTGGTATTATCAGTGCAGTGCTGGTTTCAGCATGCACGTCTGGATATCTCATGGAGAGGGTGACGACCATCAAGGAGACCCAGTTCCAACACTTTTAGTGCCTGCCGCATATGGTAATGGACTTGCAGTCCATAACTCAAGCTTCAAGTGGTCAGCATCAATGACAAGGGGAGAAGACGTTAGAAACTTCACCCTTGGTACACCTTTCTATCTGGGAGATACGATGGAAAATGTAGACCACAAATAGAGATGAAGAGCCATGCATATAGAAAACTTGCCATATGCCACCTCCCCCATCTTGCGATGCTAAAGCCTGCAGAAGTCCAAGCCAGCGAGAGTGATCCTCCCTGAGAGAGATGAGCAATGCTTGGCCATGATGGTGTTTTTCATTCTTGGGATGTCTGAAGAGGCTGCATATCTCTCACATGGATGCAACTTAATCAGGTAAATATGACACTAAGCAGACATTTTAAGAGTGCAAGCTATATCTACAATAATACAATGTTATGTCCAATGTGTCTGCAGTATATTTTTTCTTCATCACCGTCCAAGAGAAGCCCCGAATTCCACAGTAAGCATAGAGGGGTCCTGCTCTGTAGTTGGTCCTTCAGGCCTAGAAGCCTTCAGCCTCAAGTGCCCAGGACTGCTGAGAGTGCCTTGCCCATGTTGAGGCAAAATTACAGCTCTCCTCTCCACCAGCACCTCCAAGTCGCTGCCCACAAGTAGGTAGCTAATTCACCTCTTTGTGCCATTTCCTTTGTGAAAGTGGTTGTGCGCCTTAAGGTGAGGCCATTCCCTGGTCTGCAGCATCCAAAGTATTGTTAGATTCCCTACAGTGTGGAAACAGTCCCTTCAGCCCAACAAGCCCACACCAACCCTCTGAAGAGTAACCCACCCAGAATCATTCCCTCCTGGTTAATGCACCTAACACTATGGGCAGTTTAGCATGGCCAATTCACCTGACCTACACAAACAGTCATAGAGTCATAGAGATGTAAAATACAGAAACAGACCCTTTAGTCCAACTCGTCCATGCTGACCAGATATCCCAACCCAATCTAGTCCCACCTGCCAGCACCTGGCCCATATCCCTCCAAACCCCTCCTAATCATATACCCATCCAGGTGTCTTTTAAATGTTGCGCTTGTATTCGCCTCTACCACTTCCTCTGGCAGCTCATTCCATACACGTACTACACTCTGTGTGAAAAAGTTGCCCCTTAGGTCCCTTTTATGTCTTTCTCCTCTCACCCTAAACCTATACTCTCTAGTTCTGGACTCCTTCACCCCAAGGAAGAGACTTTGTCTATTTATCCTATCCATGCCCCTCATGATTTTATGAACCTCTATAAGGTCACCCCTCAGCCTCTGACACTCCAGGGAAAACAGCCCTAGCCTATTCAACCTCTCCCTATAGCTTAAATCCCCCAGCCCTGGCAACATCCTTGTAAATTATTTCTGAACCCTTTCAAGTTTCACAACATCCTTCTGATAGGAAGGAGACCAGAATTGCAAGCAATATTCCAACAGTGGCATAACCAATATCCTGTACAGTGCAACATGACCTCCCATCACCTGTACTCAATACTCTGACCAATAAAGGAAAGCATACCAAACGCTGTCTTCACTATCCTATCTACCTGCAACTCCGCTTTCAAGGAGCTATGAACTTGCATTCCAAGGTCTCTTTGTTCAGCAAACTCCTGAGGACTTTACCATTAAGTGTATAAGTCCTGCTAAGATTTGCTTTCCCAAAATACAGCACTTCGCATTTACCTGAATTAAACTCCATCTGCCACTTCTCAGCCCATTGGCCCATCTGGTCAAGATCCTGTTGTAATCTGAGGTAACCCTCTTCGCTGTCCACCATACTTCCGACTTTTGTGTCTTCTGCAAACTTACTAACTGTACCTCTTATGCTTGCATCCAAATCATTTATGTAAATGACAAAAAGTAGAGGACCCAGCACTGATCCTTGTTGCACTCCACTGGTCACAAGCCTCCAATCTGAAAAACAACCCTCCACCACTTCCCTCTGTCTTCTACCTTTGAGCCAGTTCTGTATCCAAATGACTAGTTCTCCCTGTATTCCATGAGATCTAACCTTGCTAATCAGTCTCCCATAGGGAACCTTGTCGAAAGCCTTACTGAAGTCCATATAGATTGTCTTTGTTACTTCTTCAAAAAACTCAATCAAGTTTGTGAGACATGATTTCCCATACACAAAGCCATGTTGACTACCCCTAATCAGTCCTTGCCTTTCCAAATACATGTACATCCTGTCCCTCAGGATTCTCTCGAACAATTTCCACCACTGGGGCTTGTCCTTACCACCTTCCTTAAACAGTGGCACGACATTAGCCAACTTCCAGTCTGCCGGCACCTCACCTGTGACTATAGATGATACAAAGGTAGGCATTCCACTGAGCTCGCCTCCACACCTGGGCAGCCATTCTCTCCAGAGCGACTTGTCCCAACTTCTAACTCAACCTGACCACCGCTCCTCTCACCTCCTTCCCTGGGTAGAAACCAATGTCTGTGCAGCCAGTTTTAAATGTCAAGTTCATGGAACCAGGGATATGCCCATCGACCTGAGCCAAAATCTGTCATCAATATCTCTTTATGTTATATTTTGTCAGCTGCCACTCATATTCTGATATTCGGGGCTTTTACCATTTTATATAGTGCTATACAAATGTAAGGAGTGTGAGTCCCCAATTTCTTCCTTTTCCAAGTCCTGACCATATGTTTTAGAAAGGGACTGAACCAGAATCCAAAGCCAAAGCCTTGATCAATTCAAGCACTGCCCCAAGGAACAATTGGAGCAGAACAGAAGTAATCAGCAAATCCTTTGCAAAAATAACAACAAATTTTCAAATTTAATCTGCATTTACATACTTTACACGCATCCTGATTTTGTACAGCTTCTTCTATTGCCAAACACTATTGATTCGATATCAAAGTATAAACTGGAAAAGTGAAACTCAGATTTCTCTTTTTGCAATTAATTTGTGAGACATGAAGGACCTTGCTGCATGTAAGTACAAAAAAAAATTCTTAAGAGCTTTCACTGAAAGAATGAATAAGAACTTCAGGATGACATCTCAGGAATCAGAACTTTGGTTGAGAAGGTAAATTGCCTTCAATCAACCTACTGGCTTTATGAATAAATATTTGCCTTGCTCTACCTGTCAGTCATTATGGTCAGTTTATTGAAAATAATTGTGCTCAGTGACTGCAGGGATGCATCATTTATCAAATAGCAACAGCACTTACATCTGGCAAATTGCGACACCCAGTAGCGGTGAGCTGAAAGCATTGGAATTCAACACTGTCTTAAAAATTGAAAATAAATTATTTTATGCTAATGAGTTAGGCAAGAAATTATCAAAGTAAAGAAGCAAAGATCAGGTGAGAGAGCAATGTGCAATGTGCATTTGTATCATGATATGGAAATGCCGGAGTTGGGCTGGGGTGGACAAGGTCAATAATCAAATGGTACCAAGTTATAGTCCAACAGGTTTATTTGAAATTGCAAGCTTTTAGAGCTTGGCTTCTTACTCATGTGTGGTATGGTAGAGAGGTATGAGACTGTATTTATAAGCAACAAGTTAACATCTTTAAAACTAGTTGCCCTTGTTGAATCCTTTGATCAGTTGTGTGGTGGACTGCTGATTAAAATGCAAAATCCAGATTCCTTTCAAGTCTTTGTCCCGAGATAATTGAAAGTTTTCTTAATGTACAAGAAGTGATATCTCATGATAGACAATGCACTTTGGGTGTGAGGTCCAGCTTCGAAACTTTTTACATTTTGAGCTGAGGTCCAGTTTTATTTTTTGACAGAAAAGAATCTTGATTTAAATAGTTCACCGTGTGTGTGTGTGCGCGAGAATGTGTGTGCCTGTGAAGAGAGTGTGAAAATGTGTGTGTGCATTTGAGTGCAGGTCTGTGTATGTATTTAAGAGAGTGAGCGTTTATGCGCATGTGTATATGTGAATGTGAGTGTGCATGTTGATTGTCTGTGGGTAAGGTCTTTGTAAGTGTGCAAGTATCTGTGTGTGTGCGCGCGCTCATGTGTGTGTATATCGTGTGGTGGGGTTACCTGTAGTGTGACATGAACCCAAGATCACGGTTGGGACTGTCCTCATTGGTACAGAACTTAGCTACTAGCCTCTACTTAGTGATATTGCATTGTTGTGTATCACAAAGTCCGCTCACTTGAAGACTAGAAGCTGAATGTCCAGACCACTGAAGTGTTCCTCCACTGGGAGGGAATCCTCCTGTGTATTGATCATTGTAAGGTATCCATTCATCTGTTGTCGTAACATCTGAATGGATTTGCCAATGTGCCATTTGTATCATGTCTGGTATAGTATAGTGCCCTGCACAGTTCTCCACCGGAGTGATTTTCAAACACTAAACCACATAAAGAGAATTTAAGACAGGTGACCAAATGCTTGATCCAAATCACATAAGCTTTCAGAAGAATTTTGAAACAGGAAAGAGATCCAGGGATGTTGAGAAGTTTAAGGAGGAAATGCTATGGCTTAGAGCCTTAGAGCTTGGGTGGATGATCACCTTGGACGGTATTATTGTGGTTTGATAAATTTATGTTCTATTTCTCTAAGTTTCCATTACCATTTTATTTTGTTTCTGTTACAGTGCTCTGTCTAACCTGTTAATGTTTGCTATTTTAAAAGTAGCGCCTCACCAGCTGAAGGCACACGACCTAGTTAAAACCATCTGTGCTCCCATCTCACTCACCACTCTCTGCTGACCTGTTCAATCCACCCACTTCCTGCCTTGCATGCCAGTGCCCCAGTTTTCCAGTTGATACTTATATTTAGAATTCAGTAATGTCCAGCAAAAGTAGAAACTGTGCAAAATCAGGATCCATGCCAAGTATGTAAATATATATTAAATTTGAAAATTTGACATTATCACTGCAAAGGATCTGCCATTCATTTCTGTTCTGCTCCAATTGCTGCTTGGATTGATCAAGGCTTTGGCTTTGGATTCTAATTCAGTCCCTTTCGAAAACATATGGTCAAGACCAGGAGGAGAAAGTAACTGGGGACTCAACACCCCTACATTTTTTTGACATCTTTAAAATGGTAAAGGTCCCCATTCAGTATTACAACACGGAGCACATGAAGCAACCTTTTTCAGCAAAATGCACCAGCAGACACCCTTTGATCAAGGAATGGGAGATACAGGAAGTCACAAGTAAGTTTCTTATGACACTAAATGAATGGCAGACTTTGAAATGCCATGGTGAGGGCCATCCTTGCCAAAGAATCAGGATAAGCCAGAATGCCAGCTTAGCTGACCTCCACCACCTCGATTTGAGTCTAAACTCCTTATGTAATTTGAAGGTACATAACAATGCTGCACATTATCAAGGAGTATTGCCTTAAAGATAAATGATGGAATAATCATCTTAAACTCAGACAATGAGGAGTCTATTGTTTGGATTCAGGGAGCTGAAGACAGTGCTGACAATGTTCAAGTGCAAAAACTCAGAGGTACACTGGAGATTACAGTTGGAAGTGCATAGAGATCTGAGATAGCTGACAACCAACATTCAAGAAGATGATGGCTTATCTTCTCCTGCAACCTAACTTTTCTTCCTATCTCCAGATCCCTTAATTCCCCTAGTACCTAAAAAAAAGCCATCAACCTCTGTCATATACTGAATGACTAAGCAGAGGGCAGCACAGTGGCTCGATGGTTAGCGCTGCTGCCTCACAGCGCCAGGGTTTGATTCCAGCCTTGGGTGACTGTCTGTGTGGAATTTGTCCATTCATCCCATGTCTGCGTGGATTTCCTTCGGGTGCTCTGGTTTCTTCCCTCAATCCAAAGATGTGCAGGTTGGGTGAATTGGCCACACTAAATTGCCCATAGTGTTCAGGACTGTGCAGGTTAGGTGCATTAGTTAGGGGTAGGGGAATGGGTCTGGGTAGGTTACTCTTCAGAGGGTCCATGTGGACTTGTTGGACTGAAAGGCCTGTTTCCACACTGTAGCGATTCTAATTATCAAGGAGTATGCCTTAAAGATTAATGGCACCGTGGGCGGCATGGTGGCATAGTGGTTAGCACTGCTGCCTCACAGTGCCAGAGACCCGGGTTCAATTCCCGCCTCAGGCGACTGACTGTGTGGAGTTTGCACATTCTCCCCGTGTCTGTGTGGGTTTCCTCTGGGTGCTCCGATTTCCTCCCACAGTCCAAAGATGTGCAGGTCAGGTAAATTGGCTATGCTAAATTGCCCGTAGTGTTAGGTAAGGGGTAAATGTAGGGGTATGGGTGGGTTGCGCTTAGGCGGGGCGGTGTGGACTTGTTGAGCTGAAGGGCCTGTTTCCACACTGTAAGTAATCTAATCTAATCTTGTCAATTCTAATTCTAATCTACAATCACTAGGACAGAGAATTCACAACCCTCTTAAAAAAGAGTAAGAACGTTAATATAACAAAGGTTTGTCTCATTCTTGCTAGTCAATGTCCCAATTATGAATGGAGGGATAGCTACACCCAAAGAAAATAGAAAACTTAACAAAGCTATACTTCTGATCAGATACAATTATTTCATTGAGTTTTGAAGATGTGTTAACTTTGCTTGTATATTCTTTCCATAAATCTTTCCTTTTCCTTTGATTTGTCAAACCAGATGCTCCTCCCACATCAGAATTTGTAGGGCTTCAGTGATCTTCCTGAAATATTTCTTCCCATTACTTATCACAACTGAAACTCACAGCATGAGGAATAATAGGGATGTGCCTCTATCTGCACAGTGGGTTGCTGATGTGCCTTCATTTCTAATCCTTTAAACTTGACAATTTTCTTCAAAATGGATAATGCTGCTGTTAACAAAATAAAAGTTTCCCTCTCCATCATTTCTATTTCTTGTTGTAGATAAAAATGTTCATTGCCCCTGTCTATTGATGACATATTTGAAACTTCCCTCATCCTGTGTTTAAGGTTCTCCATGGTCTTGTCTCTTCTCATCATTGAGAACCTCCTTTGCCGCCTCCCACCACCTCTGAGCTCATCTAATTCTGATCTAATACAAATCCTTGATTTTTTTCACCTCACACTTCACTAACTTCAGCTTCCTACACCTTAAGCCCTAGTATGACTCCTCTAAGCCATTCTGTTGTATAATATTTCACTGTCAGTATGTCTGTATACCTTTAACAGGCCAGCTCAAGATATCATCTCGATTTCACAGCTGACAGTATAAAGGCCTTCTATTCCATCTTACCCCATGATCATGTAAAGCGTACTTTTATTCACAAGCTTTGGTCAGCATGGTGGCTCAGTGATTAACACTGCTGCCTCACAGTGCTAGGGACCTGGCTTCAATTTCAGCCTCAGACAACTGTCTGTATGGAATTTGCACATTCTCCCTGTGCCTCTGTGGGCTTCCTCCCACAGTGCAAAGAGGTTAGGTGGATTGGCCAGGGTAAATTAGACATAAATGTCCAGGGATGTGTGGGCTAAGTGGATAAGCCTTGGGAAATGCAGGGTTACAAGGATGTGGTAGGTCTGGATGGGATACTCCTCAGAGGGGTGATGTAGACTTAATGGGCCAATTGGCCTGCTTCCATAATGTAAGGATTCTATGATTCTTCTCCTGCTCTGTGTAACCTAGTAACTTAATATGAGTCCAGACACTGACATTTGTATAAATGTAATAGTTAGTTGTAATAATTTTTTTGTCAGATTATTAATACCATGATGTTCCAATGTTACGTACAGGCACACACAATAGGAGCAGAAGTAGACCATTCGGCCTCTCAAGCCTGCTTCACCATTCAGTAAGATGATGACTCATTGTTTATGTTCCAGATTTCATGTTCCTACATTCCTCTAATAACATTTGATTCCTCTACCTATCAAAAACATCTATCTACCCTTAAAAAATATTCAACAATCCCACTTTCACTGCCTTCTGAGGTAGAGAGGTCTAAGGTCACACAACCCTCTAAGAGAAAGAAATTCCCCTCACCTCTGCCCTAGAAGGACAGGTGAAGTCCTGAAGAGGAGACTTATTCTCAGTCTTCCTATGTCCACTTCCTATGTCCACTTCTGTGCCTCATCCTGTCATTACTGGTATTTAACAAGTGGCAGACATGGGAGTTGTTAAACAGGAAACCCAAAACAAGCCTTCTTGCCTTTGCTTGCTCACTCCACATTCAGTAGTTGGCAGAGGGACTCATATCCTCTCTTTTGACAGCCCCTGCTGACCACTAGTCAGCAATGCCCAACTCCCCATGATCTCAAATCCAGCCCTGCTCAACTTTAATCTGGGTGCCTCTCTCCTCCTGCATCTTGAACAGGTGAGTTGCTGGCAACTACAATATTTCTGGTTTTCCCTCCAAGAGAAAGCAGCCAGCTACTGAGAGGTTGCCAGCTTCTGGGCAGGATCTCTGTCCCCAGTGTTCTTATCCTGGGAAAGGGCCACCACTGGTTGCTGGATAGATTAGCACTAATATGGCAGACCTTCCCTAAAGAAATCGGTGTTAGGTTCTCAGTGACCCTTTGGGTGAGGCCTCCATTACTTGAATTAATTTGTGTTTTGTTCAATACAAACGTTTTACTATTCAAAAGCATGCAAAAACAGCTTGACTTCTCTTTCTCTTTCAAAACTGCTCCCTTGCAATTTCATTTTGCAATCCGCATCCAGGAACACTCAAGTCGAACCATCTCTTCTAACCTTTTAGAAATAATGTAAAGCCACAATCATTTTCCATATTATGTTTCTCTTTATGGTTTCGACATGGATACATCACATCATCCTCCACCATTTCCGCCATCAGACCCCACCACCAAGATATATTTCTCTTCCCACCCCTATCTGTGTTCCAGAAAGACCATTTCCTCTGCGACTCCCTCGTTAGGTCTACGCCCCCATCAAACCACCCTCCACTCCCAGCACCTTCCCCTGCCACCGCAAGAAGTGCACGCACACCTCCCCCCTCAACTCCGTTCAAGGCACCAAAGGATCCTTCCACATCCAAAAGAATTTACCCGTACTTCCACACACATCATCTTCTTTGTCCGTTGCTCTCAATGTGGTCTCCTCTACACTGGGGAGATAGAACGCTGACTTGCAGAACGTTTCAGAGAACATCTCTAGGATGCACACTAAACAACCTTACCGCCCTGTGACCGAACGCTTTAACTTCCCCTCGCACTCCATCAAAGACATGCAAGTTCTGGGCCTCCTCCACTGCAAAATTCTAGCCACCCGACATCTGGAGGAAGAACACCTTATCTTCCGCCCTGGGACCCTCCAACCACACAGGACCAATGTGGATTTCACCAGTCTCCCCATTTCTCCTCCCTGCATCTTATCCCAGATCCAACCTTCCAACTTGGCACCACCCTCTTGAACTGTCCTACCCGTCCATCTTCCTTCCCACCTATCCACTCCACCCTCCTCTCCGACCTATCACCTTCACCTCCACTTTCGTCTACCTATCGCTACCTCAGCTACTTCCCCCCAGCCCCACATCCCTCTCATTTATGTCTCAGCCCCCTTGGGCCACCCCCTTATTCCTGATGAAACGCTTATGCTCAAAACATTGATTCTCCTGCTCCTCGGATGCTGCCTGACCAGCTGTGCTTTTCCAGCACCACACTCTTCGACTTTTAAAACCTTTCTCATCAAGGCCCCGATTATTTTAGCTGACTTATCTGGCTCACAATAGGAACAGCAACCGAAATTCCTATTGCTGTTTAGAATTTATTCATGGGATGTGGGCATCGCTGGCTGGACCAGCGTTTACTGCTCACCCTTATTTTTGCTAAACCGAGTGACCTGCTAGTCCATTTCAGAGGGCAGTTGCTGCTGGACTGGAGTCATAAAGAGTCCAGATTATAATGGACTGGCTAGTCAAAGCCCAATAGACCAGAGGTGGGTTCGCAGCAACATTGCTGTGGAAGACCGACATGTCATTCGGAGCCATTTTCAACGTAGCGCGTGCCAGCTAGAGGTCGGTAGGTAGCTAAGGAAAATGAGGAGTCTCTTAAGTCCCTCTCCTGCACCAAGTGAAATTTTTGAATTGGGAGGCAGCTTCTATTTGCCAAAGTGCAACCAGTGAAAGGAAGTGGTCTCCAGGTGTCATGTGTGGGAGCCTAGCAGTCCCATATCACTTAGATATTTTAATACTTAGACATTAATCAACTCTATTCAGAGATGTTATTACACACTTCTGCAGCAGGTGGGATTTGAACCCAGGCTTCCAGGTCCAGAGACTATACCACTGTAACACTCATCCTCTGTGATTGCAGTCATGGGTGCCCTGTTGATGGGCTCCTCCTCCGCAATGTTGGCTTAGCAGCTATGATTATTTTTAATTTCAACAATTTTAAAAGTGAAAGCGTACCTCCATCCCAACATGCCCACTTACCTACATTGGTAAGCTGCTGCTCTCAATGCTGATTGGTCTCCAATTGGTCCTCTAGCATCAGAAGCCCACTGACTTTAATTGAACACCTTGCATACTGTTTATCCATTAACTGATCTTTCCTTCCAAACTCAGAGCATGTATGTCATTCAATCTACACATCCACTGGAATTATAACAATATTGTGGTCCTAATCTAAAAATGGAAGTTTGTCCTGCTGAATCCTACTAACATTAGTGACTCCTACTAAATAGTCCTGGTATGGTAGTGGTCTGGGCCTCTGAAATTGCAGTTAAGAAAAAAATAAGCACTGGGAATAAGGACCAAGAAGATTGTGTCCATTGGCAATAGGACTCCAAGGCAAGAGGAAACTGCTCACCTCCTCAGTAGCTGGCAGATATATCTATTTCTGATAGGTGAGGTAGCTGAGATGTCCTTGCCTGGCTAAATCCTGCAAATGAGATGCCCCCCCCCCTCCCCGGTGAACTGTGGGCACAGAAGAACACAAGTCCTCAGCAATGCTGTAGCTGCCCAGTTTCCTGTCAATAGTATCAAGTGTTCTTATTGGTATATACCAGATGCATTAGCTTCCAAAGTGTCCTCATATTTTTGAGTTAATGTATAATCGGTTTCCTCATTATTAATATGCATGGCTTACATGCCAACTGCAACGAAGATTGGTATATGAAAAAAACTATTTCCCAGACTCTTCGCATGTCACTCTCAATTTAGATATATAACAGTCAGTGATCGATTCCATGAGGGTGGTGGGGAAGAGACTTTTGTCCAACTTGTTCTGGAATGTTTCCTTACAAAGAAGTCTTCAAGAGAAATTCAAAAGCTTTTTGCCAAGGCTTATCCCAAGTAGCTCCACTTTTGATGTTCTCAGGCTGTTAATTTTGCCTCCAACAGGGTGTTTTTACTTAATGCAGCATTTCTTGTGTCATCTACCAAAATATAAAAAACTAGGAGTGGATGTTGTGGTATTGAAAATCCAAACGACATTTATTAGAACTAGCTATTACATACGAACATTTCAATCCTCAAGCAATCAAGTTTCTAAGTTATTATTAAGCAACTCATTCAAACAGGGAGGCATGCTGCCAGTACAGTGTCATGCTTCAAGTGATCTGAGGTAGGATGGAGTATGACTGCATATACATCAGATCACATGTTACGAATTAGTAGTGATATCATGAGCATGTTTGTTAAAGGTATACTGATGCTGACAATAAAACAATTTACATCAAACAATAAATTGTGGCTGGAAAACCATCAACAGGGTGAAAAATGCTCTTTGGTCTGCTCAAAACTGCTGGACTTCCTGTGCAGACACTTCATAACTGAATGCTGTAGACTGGCACATTCCAAGATGCAGGACTAGGTGCTGAAGGGTATACTAAAGCTTGGGACAAGCACTGCAAAAAATACATTCTGTGAAAAGATCAAAGATCTTTTACTAACTGCGCATGACAGGGCTAGTTTTCTCCCAGCAGAAGGGAAGTTTGTTTGTTGTGTAGAAATCTCTGTAGTTTGGGAGAGTTCACTTTATAGATTTTCAGAGTGTGTAGAAGTGTCCTGACTCTCAGAACTGAAAATTAATCCAGGCATTCAATGTGAGAAAGGAGCCTCTTGGTCATCAAATTTGGGAAGAGTCAGTTTAGTAAACAAAGACACAAGTTTGGAGTGATGCAGCACTTAAGATTAAGTGTGGGTAAAGGATATTGTGGGAACAAGATAGAGTCTTACTTTTGCTAATAATGTAAGATTTTTCTAAACTGTTTTATATGCACATATATAAGGCTTTGTTTTCTTTTATTTCTTTATTTTTCTTTTCATGTAATAAACTTGCATTCTTTTGTAAAAGAATGTTGACAGCCTTGAGTGAATGTTCAGTTACTATTCACTACAGTAACTGAATTGCAAGAATAAAATTTATGGTTTATCAAGTCAGATTTCTCTCTTGAATTTGACTTGTTTGGTATTGGCATCAGCTGGGATCATAACAATTAACAGCAAATGCAAACAAAAGAAATATTATACAGTATTGGAAGAAACATGGGATCTGAATAGTCATGCAATATACTCTCATTCATAAATTTTATGAATAAAGTATAATTTTGGAAAATGACTATCTCCCTGAACAGCTATCCCTTGTACCCACCATCTTGTGATGCTTCACGTTTAGTTTCCATTATTTTACACTGATGCAAATTAAATAACACTCTCTTATGTTCTGAAGATTATACCTTTATTGATGTTAAGTTAAATCATTTCTCTTTTTGCTTCTACTTGCTCCCATCATTATTTTCTAATTGATTTACTTCTGTTGCTTTGATGATGTATGTGCGATTGCAGGTAAAGATGAAAAAGACAAACAGGATTTAAAAGTAGTCCAATTGTCGATGTACTGTTTATATTCAGAGTAGGAAGTGATGTGTTTTAACTACCAGAGTGGACCTCCAGGGGTGAAAGTTTAAATTGACATTGACCTGGTTACTGATAACCAAGCGCGCTCCGAGTAGGTTGATTAGAGAAGCACTTGTTTGTTCAGATTGGCCGCAGATGAAATAAAGTGTTGGTGATGTTGCAGATACCTTGTTGGTTTATCTCCCATTCTAATCAGGATGGATCGCCCTTTAAAATCAGATGTAACATTTATGTTTAGGGTAATGGGAGGGAAAGCTGTGCCAAGATTTTATCGCTAAATCTGCAGCTGCAGTTATCAGAGGGAGCTGCGTACTTGTACTGTTTGATATGCATTTTACATTTCTCAGTAGAAGGCCACTGCTGGGAGATACTGAACGTTTAATGGAGTAAGTGATAGCGAGGCACATAGTGTCACCCACTAACTCAACAAATGACAGCAACAGGGGTGACCTCGATGCCTTCAGGTTGAACTTGCGAGTGACACCAGCACGATTATTTCTGCAGCATCCTGCTGCTTATCAACTGATTATTCTGTTTAAGCCATGCATTGCTGAAGTTTTGTTTTAAAAACATGTCTACATATTCCACAGATAGTTGCACTTAGAAGGTCAAGCAGCATCATTAGCACAACCTTGGTGTCTGAGTATCTCTTGGAGAGAACTTCAAACATCCTTAGCGGTCGACACATTAAGTATGAAGTGATAATCCATTTAGAAACAGTAGTTTCAGCTTTAATGACTGAAGCAGGGGCATTTCCTGTACTGCAGCCGACAAGCTTTTTAGCGGTCGGTGTATGGGATTACGTTACAGATTTTGGGGTATTTACAATTAATTAAATCTATCTGCAGCACTGCAATACATGTCATACTTACCATTAACGGTGTAAGGTTTTATTTGAATAAGGTATCTTGTTTTGTTTCAGCAGCAAATTGTGTTAGAGTCCACTAACGGCAGGGAAGAAAAGGCAATTCTTTAGCAGGATAATAGATGTGGATCAATGATAATTCTACTTTTGAACGAGTGAGGCGAGGTGGAGGACTAGAAGGGGTGTGTGTGTATGTGGGGGGGGGGGGGTTGGAGAAACAATTTACGGGTCTTTCTTAGAGCTTAATTCTACACTTGTCATTCTTAATGATTCATGCACCCTGTGGCAGAGCTTTCCTGCAAATGCTATTCTTCTGGTAAAGCTTCATGACATGCACTTCCAAAAACAAAGCCACATTTTTCAAAAACAAAATAAATAGCTATCACTGACATTGTGAAGTATAAAAGAAAACAAGAAACTCTTTCCTATTGCTGTTGTCTTACACATTGTTAACAGCTAACCCGAGAATGCAACTTTAAAAAAAAGGTTTTGTGATTTACACATGAAAGAAGTGAAACTGTCACTGTATTCTAACAGATGAAAGGCTTAATAATCAATTTTTCAATGTATAATTCCAGTTACATCACACTGCAAATTTTTGCTATAAATTCTGTGTTACGATTGAGCCCTCCACTATCACCTGATGAAGGAGCGTCACTCCGAAAGCTAGTGTGCTTCCAATTAAACCTGTTGGACTATAACCTGGTGTTGTGTGATTTTGAACTTTTTTTTACAGTATGCTGGGATTTTTTTGTTTTGAGAAGCAGAAACACCATCTGTAGCTGATGCCATTCCCAGTGAGATAGCTTCACATACACACAACTTAACCCCAACTACATTATTAACACAATTCCTTATTTAGCCTTTAACTGACTAAGACTGAATAAAATCTAACTCTGCCACCCTAGGCTCAATCCAAGAACATTTGAATTCTGTTTTGATTCAAGCTAAATTTGTAGGTTAGCCACAATGGGCCTAACCTGATTGTTTAAACATAGATTTCATTTGATGATCACTCTGTATCTTTATTAAGCCTGCCTATTTATCTTGTGACCTTGGTCTGCACACCATCCACTGAGCAGAAATCCATAAGTATATATAAAGACAATAAAGTTCATTTAAAGATGAATTGCATTTTGGAATATCAGGGTTACAGTTCACAAGGCAGTGGCAAGGACTACATGCAGGAGATGGGAGATTACTGGACAATCTTGGAAGGGAAGATGTGTGCAAATTCCACCGTTTATAATAATGCATGTGGTCCCTTACATAATTACGTAATGACTGGCTGAAGATTTATATTCCTTGGATAGGTATAATTAGACAACCGCAAACCCATTTGACCATGTCGAGATGAAGAGCTCTTCTGCTTTTTGTTTCAGCAGATGAATCAATACTCACACGTTTTGCCACTGTTGAGTGAAATTGAGGAAATGAAAATCTGATAATTTTGCTCTCTCTGCAGTCTAGACGGAGCAGAGGAGTTTTGTGTTTGACAGGAAGATCTATTTCTAGCTCCTCAAAGGCTAATGTCAATTTTTAAACTGCTGGCAAAATTGATTTTCACTTTTTTTTAAAGAGTGCTTTATTAGACATACTCTTCACTAAACCCTGTAAAATTACATCTTTGCTCCTCCAGCTTTGTCAACTTTACATTTCAATACATTTCACTGTTTAACAGTTATGCATTGATGTGGCGAGTGTCTAACAGCACTCATGGAATACGTTATCTTTGTAGCATGGTTTCACACTGAGATCAGCCAGAATTGGAATATCGGCTTAAATTGATATTTATTATAAAGGGTGGGAAGCATAATTTGCAGTTCAGGCCAGCTGAATGGTGTGATTTGATCCATTTAAATCCACTTGATAGAGCCTTTACAGGTTGAGTTAACTTGTCAGATCTGGACAGACGTTAAGATGATGACTTGAGAACTGAAGACTGCATGCTATTGTTTCATTAGTGTCCATGCTCTGAGTTAAGCACTCCAACTGCTATTGAAAGTCATGGCTGTTAGGATAATAAATTCAGTACCAACTTCATGTTTCTTTGCCAGTGTGCCAGTAATTGTGTTATTGTGGGCTGATTTTTATCTCTGTACATGCGGTTGAACTTTGAATTTTGTTCACAGAGCCCAATTGCAACTCTATGGTGTGCTGTGGAATGAACTCTCTCTTTTAAAGGCAGGAAGTCAACTGCCATTGTCACAACTACTTACTGACAAAATCTTATATTTTAAAAAAGTTGAGAAAACTGAATTGTTAAGTTTTTGCCCTATTTTCTGAATTCCCTGTGTAGGTTTATATGTTTTTCTACCTCTCTTTCTTCCTTTAAAATGCTACTTATAATCTACTGTGTTGACCAAGCTTAATATCTCCTCCTGTTGCTCAGTTGCACATTGTGTTTCATATCACTCCTGTGAAATGCCTTGGGTTGTTTCCACTAAGCTAACGGCACTATATAAATACAAGTGCAAGTTGTTATTTTTCAAAATGAATGAGCAGAAGATGCAAGAAGTGAGATGAAAGTGCCTGTTTGCAATATGCAGAGGATTTATATACTGGTGGAAAATTAAGTCAACTCCTAAATTGCATTAGATTACTTACTACAATAGGTGAGTATGTTACATCAGCCTAATCCTCGTAATGACAGTGATAGTCTAATGTTACAGTGACTTTATTCTGCACCTTTTTGCTCATCAGCTGTTGTTCATCCTTCACACTGGCTTCCTATTCCTCTTCATCTCAGCCTATCTCTCCCTCATGCGTTTATCTAACTTCACCTTAAAGCATCTGTGCTTTTCAATTTGAGTACTCCTTATAGCAGCAGCTTCCACATTCTAGACCATTAGACCTTGGGATATGCTCTCAAACACTCTACCTTAACAATTCTCCTAAAGAAGCCCATTTCTTTGATTATTCACTTAATACCTTTCACTTCCAGCTTGAAGTCCAAATGTTCATTATTACAAATGATTCCAGGACATAAATTGCTGAAGCAATTTATTTTTCAGGTACCCCAATAAAGTTCAAGGCATGGTGTATACTTGTATTCATTCTAAAAGCACTTTGACCACAGCAAGGGGTGTCTATCAAGTGCATGTGGCTCTGTTGGAGCTGTCGCAAAGCACATAAATGGCCCCCTAATAGATAAAAAAAAGTTATAAATGATCGTGTTGACAAGGCCAGAAATAATCACGTACCCAATATTTAGAGGCAGCACTTGGATTCTTTTTGTAACTGAACTGTTTCTTTGTTACACAGTAGGGGGTGAGTTGTGCTTTGCAATGAGCCATTTCATCAAATTGACATTTAAGTATTTGACAGAAACACACACAGGGTTCAGTGCGACTGTGCATTGCGTAAGTTCAGATATAGCCTTTGCTAGGCAAGGTCGAGTGTGGTTCTTGTTAAAACTATAGAGTCAAAACCCTTCTGCCATTGAAGGTGCTGGTATTACCAAAAGCCCCTCAGGTAGCTTTGAGACCTGCAAGAGTGGGGGGAGTAGATTGTAAAAAAATAAGTAAAGCTAAAGAAAATATTTCCTTTCAAGTGCAGTCTAAGAAGCTTAGGATTAGGTTATGGTGGCAGCTGTTTCAGGGGCTCGTTTGAGATTACTTCTCCTGTTTAAATGAAACAACCGTGAATCTTGATTTTGCTTTGTTCCATCTCTCTGGTTATGCTTAAAACAATATTTGACACAGAAGAAATAGAAAACATTATTTCAGTTAAGCAACCAGAAGGTGATGTTTGAAATAAGGAGCACAGAGTTCTGTATCTATAATGTAATACATCAATATTTTATTTATTGATTATCAAATATCAGAGACTATAGGCTGAAAAGCATGATGCTGAAATTCTTTTTTAATTAATATTTTTATTAAGTTTGACATATTGTGAAGCAGCACTTTGAGAATGTTTTCACCATGGAGTGTTGACTTTAAGAATTTGTTCAATTAATACTTAGTACCTGGTTACATTATGATCCGAATGTTCACCATATTTAAAAATCAACAAGTATGCTTAAAACAAAGCTGCGTGAAAATGATGCTGAAGGCTTCTTCAATCTGTCATCAGAAACAACCTTGTAAAGGTTAAGTGCCGATTCTCTAAATTACAGAGTGAAATATTATTATACAATCACTTAGCGCGTTCATATTAAATTATTCCATGTAGTGTTGAGGTGTTCACCCATTTATTCAAATAAAGGACAAAAGAGTGTTTACAACTGCATAATGGATTGATCTGAGTTGCTGTACTAGCAGAAGTGAATGACTGCTTGATAGTAGACATTTCTGGCAAATTGTGGAAACTACTCACGCAATATTTCTGGTTTGACAGGCAGGCCGGCTGCTCACCTGCACAACACATTCAAATGATCAGCCATTAGGTGTCGTACAACACTATTACACCATGTAATTTCCAAGCTAATATTTCTTGAGGTCATTAATTCAGAAAACTGCTGTTTCTTGAGGTCATCCATCGCATCATTCATGAATGACACTGAGATTACATGAAGCAAAAATTCCAATGCGCACTCCTTCAGGAATATTACAACTTTAAGAAATTTGAAAAATAACTCAGCATTATATTCTATTATAAATAGCAGCATGCTTATTTTACACCAAGCTAAGTACTTTACAAGCTAACACTTACAATATGATACCTGAATATGTCTTAAGTAACCCAAATTCCTTGAATGAAAGAAAGGAAAAATGCTTTTTTTTTGCATCATGGAGAATGCACTCTGAGCACTGTCGGCAGTATGAACATTTCAAATGTGATTTCTGAGAATATAAATTTGTTAGTGAGTCATGAATTGCACAGGAAACAAGCTAGCTCTGCATTAAAAGTCAGTAAGAATGCAGCCAGAGAACTGTATGGAATAAAGAAGAAAAATAAATCAAAAACAACTATTAAATGTATATGCAGTTAAGAAATCTGCCTTCAAGTTTAATTCAAATACAAAGTGTGATTGATGTCTGATATTCCACTTATGCCTTGTGTGAACTTCAGATTGAATTAAGCAGTAAATTCATTATAACTACTCACTCTTACACAAGTTTCTGAAAAGAACTTTCACAGTCAGTATTTTTTCCATGCAATAAACAAAATCATTAGGTTAGGTGCTTTTGAGTGATACTGCATTGAACTCTCAAATATATCCAAAAGAAAGCCCTCCATAGTTCTGTCAATTTGAGGTTAGTTGCCTGTCGAACGGCTGAGGTCTCTCCTCATGTCGGGCAGGGAGGAGGAGTTGTTGAGATGTTTTTGTTGGGCATTTAAGCTAGTCTGGTACATTTATTATTGATGTGTTCAAAGAAATCACAATTAATTAGCAATGATGTTAGCACCTTTCGTCTTGTGGACTACAATGTCCCTTTCACAATAAAAATGATGCAGCTGCTATTAAATGCTTTGAAAGAAAAGGAAAATAAACCAACAGCGACCGTGATGAGTTTTATATAAATGTGCTTTTTCTGCATAAAGCTCTTTCTCTAACCCATCCAAATATTTGGATGGAGCACTTAAAACAGGCCCTTGTTAAAACAGAGTCTGCAGAACAGTCTTTTTTTTTAAGAGGTTTTATTTTCTGCTGCAGTACAGTCTCACAACCGCCTTGTGTTATATGTTTCTGCCTTTTCAGTTGATTCCATTAGCAGCTGTGGCTTACGTGAGCGGTGGAATGCTAAGGGCAAAAAAGGGAGACAGGATGCAATTTTCTTTGAAGTAAGCAGACCGGCAGTTTATTTAATAAATTTATATGAGATTTTGTTCCCGACTCGTAAGAAGAATGGGTAGGGGGGCTGGTTTGGTGGGAACGAGCAGTAATCAAGATGTCTTAATTCCTTGACATAAACATGCACACAGATTAATGGAGCTTGCAGAGATTCTTTATAAAGGAAAGATTGCTTATCGATCCATATCAAAATTTTCATGCTAATCCTAGTGAAGAGACAGAGTATCTGGTATCAGAGTTAATAATCTGATTGCTGAGCTGTCTGAGACAATTCTACCCAGTGTGAACTCTAATCAGTCCATGTCTTCTCATTTCAGTGTGGCTGCTGTACCCAGCCCTCTGTCCCCGTGCAATGCCACAGCTTGGACAGTGATTGAAGATATGATGTAAGCCTGTTGACAAATTAAATTTTTACATTTCAGAGGCGATTTGCTGCAGACGATTTTCTTTTGGTGTTTGGAATATGGGTTTGATTATAGAATCCCATAGGTGCCCTGCCCTCCCACTCAAATCCCTACACCACCACCACACACCTCCCCCGCCTCCCCACCCCAAGATTAATTTCCTTGTTAGGTTTTGTCTTCTCTCCTGACCTTGGGTCTCCAAGTTGCACCTAATGGCAATTCATTTTCTGATTCTACGTGTAAAAAGGTTTCAGAGCCAAAGGGTTTTGAAAAGTTCCCTTCAATTCCCTGATTGCTTGCTATAGTGGTCTGATAAATTTAACTGGGCAGCAGTTGTTGCCATGACGACAATGGTATGATCCCAATAACAACTGATAATCCTGTTTGCTTCCTCCTGAGTGACATTTGATTGCTTTGAACCCAAGTGTACTGCTACGATGTGTTCCTTACTGGTGTGTCCTTAACAGGTGGATCTAGGGAAGGATGTTGGGGATCTAACAGGACTGTGCAGTATTTTTCTGACTGACCAAGTGTTAATTCTCACTGCAGCAATGCATTTGTTTAAATATTTGCTGGTCAGACAGTCACAACTGCAGGTTACTTATAGTATTGGACTTGATTATTTTGCTTTTTTCACAAAGTTCAAATGAAGCAACTTTGCAGCTTTGATGGATGGAATCTTTTTTTGGGATGCTGGGGGCCCCGCCTATTGGCTACAGTGACAGGGAGACACCCGTGCTTCTTTTTTCAGGGAAGGCCACCAAACTACAAGCCAATCAGGTAACGTGAGGTGATCAGTAGGCCTTCCTCTGGAATCAAGACCCAGCATTGGCTGGTGGATAATTAGAGATGGAAGGCCCCAACAAAGCTAATTGATATGACATGTAGTTTCTCGGATTGGTAGTAGTTGGAAATGGGGAATGGGATGTCAGAGGCAACTGGTGGGGAAGGTTTGGAGGGGTAGGGAAATCCCAACAGGCACACCCCTGTCCAATGGTCCCATGATCAAGTGTTGATTATTATGACCTTTTCCACTAGGCTGCTTTCATGATAACAGCAATCAGGTACACCACATGGATACAAGTCGGTAATCCTAGAAGATCAGACTGTGATCCTTATATAGTTCTTAATTGGCCTCTTAAGGGCCCCTAATGATGGTCAAGCAGGAAGGTTGACTCATAACATAATTCTGACTGATGTGGAGCTGTAGCAGGGTTTGCTTCCACCAGCTCCATGCCTAATTATGTGCCCATCTAAGCTCTAAGCTCTGGTAGCAAAGATTCCACCCAGTGTAGAAATTCATGACTTCAGGAATCCTCTCTCATAAGGACTGATGCAAACTAATTTGATATTAGACTGTAAACAAATGTACATTTCTCCATTTTTTTCTTGCTTTTCTTTGTCTATATGTTATTCATAACTGTGAGCACCATTTCATTTTCACCAATCTTACATCACAGGCAGATTTTATAGGTTCCCTTTAATGTCCATTGTCAGTACATTTAGCGTTAAAGGAAATGTTTGTTTTCTTACCTTTAAAATATGGAATCCAGTCAAATAATTCTAGCAGTAATCTTTCATGAGTTTAAAAATAAATAATTGATTCTCAAACACTTACCCTGAATTAAATGCAATGTCCCAACAACATCTTCTCAATCACAAATATTAGATACAAATTAAGGTAATATATCAGTTATGCTCAGCTCAATCTCGAGGTTATGATTCCCCATCTCATTCGAAGCAGGCTTGTTAGTTTTTTTAGTCCAGAGTGTGCGCTGGAAAAGCACAGCAGGTCAGGCAGCATCCGAGGAGCAGGCGAGGATTCCTGATGAAGGGCTTTGCCTGAAAAATCAATTCTTCTGCTCCTCGGATGCTGCCTGACCTACTATGCTTGTCCAGCACCACTCTCTCGACTCTGATCTCCAGCGTCTGCAGTCCTCACTTTCTCCTTGTTAATTTATTAGATGATTTTAAAATTAGGGTTTTGGAAACTGAAGGGTCATCTGCTGGCTGTGAGGGTCCTTGTAATCAGATTTCTAGGAGGTTGGTTCTCTGGTGAACCTGCAAATTTCAATAGTATGAGGTAGTTCCTCTCTTATAGAATCCTTATAGTGCAGAAAGAGGCCATTTGGCCCATTAAGTCTGTACTGACCCTCTGAAAAGTATCCCACCCAGAAATAGCAGACCCTTACCTTATCTCTTGCTCTAGACAGTACAGGCCAATCTACATAACTTGCACATCTTTGAACTGTGGGAGGAAACTACAGCATCCAGCAGAAACCTGCACAGACACCGGGAGGATGTACAAACTCCACACAGTCAACCAAATTTGGAATTGAACCTGGGTCCCCAGCACTGTGAGGCAGCAGTGCTAACCACTCAGCCATCATGCTGCACTCTTTTGGCATCTCCTGCTTACAAGATATTGTTGTTAATTACCATGTCTGTTTAAATATCAATAGCTATTTGATGGAATTCTGCCTGCAAAACAGCTGTAATCTGATCTTAAAAATAACTAACAGCATGATCCCTTTATCATATGACTTTCTACTAATTCAAAATCTTTTTCCATGTAATGATGGTGTCTATGTTGATTCACAAATCCTGTGTTGTTGTTTAACACCATGAGGGCTTGAAATATGTAGTGACGTCATTTTTTTGAATGATCCATTCAATCTAATGATAATACTTTTTAGATCAGTTTCAGGGAAGGGCATTAATTCATGTCAGTCTGGAACACTTCTTTTACTCCCTCTTCATATAGAGGAGTCAATTCCATTCTCAAGAGAAGTTAGTTGACCAGTGGAAATCCACTTCTTCCAATCTTTTGTGTCCATTTTTAAAGTGGAAAGGCTGAAAGTCTGAACATTTGGGACATGATAATTAACAAAAGACACAAATACTGTTAGTGATGATCAATTTTGTATTTTTTAGCAGTAACTGATGATTTTTTAACCGATCCCCCAGTGGATCAGTGACATATTGCATCACTCAGTGACGTGCCACAACATTAAATAGAAATATCTGTGATTCATTAACTGAATTGCTACCATGATAACACATGGAATGTTACCACTGATCTCAGCTCTTAGTAAGTGGGACAGGGAGAAGAATAAACATCCAGGGGTTCTGCGAAGAGTCCCTTCTGGTGACCAAGTGGTGGAAGATGTACAATCGTGATGGCTATAGCTGACAACAGGACTCAGACAAATCATTCTGACCTCTATCATTGAATAATTTGTAAGCATTAACTTCTTTAACTTGCACATTAAGTTTGGAAAATTAGTCTTGCAGTGTGAAACTGGCATTGGCAGTTGATCTTTCACCGTGCCAGTCTTCATTTTTCCTTGATTTGGAAAATATTGCCAATATTAAAAATGTCAAGCCAAGCAAAAGTTAAAATGTGATAGGGCTATGAGTTTCATAAAATAACTATTGTTTGGTGAACTTTAGCGGAAGTAGACCAGATGCAGTGAAAATATGGCTGCCAATTCATTATGAGCCATTTAATACTGCTGGCATAGACCAGTTTCACCATGAAGAACGGTCATTCGGGTGAAACACAGAAGATAATCAGTGATTGTGTGAAATGGTTCACCTCTATGAGTGAGAAGAACAAAGGATGAAATTTAAAGAGGATGTAGAAATGACTTGCCTCCACTTGTTTTGGTTGACATTGATCTATTAATATTCATAGACATCCTGAAAAACATTCTTCCAGTAGTGTTGTATTTAAAATTCCGTTGGAACTGAGTCAATTATCAGACTGCATGGGTGTTTGAGAACTCAGCTCGAAATTTCTACTGCCAGACTTCAGTTATCAGTATTCCAACCGTTACAGGCCTTTAGATATGTCCTGTGATCAGGGAAATGTGAATCAGGTATCTGCAGTGGAGATTCAGTGCTGGACTCACCACACTAATATTGCATAAGTTAATAAAACAGGCATTGTCTGTTTGGAAGGGAACATAGTAATTTACAACAGATACAGAAATCTGATTAGGAAACAGGAATGGGAAAGGAGCACTCAAAACTAAATAAAGGATACCAGGAGATGTTTAAAAAAAAACATAGGGTTAATTCTTTTCAACTTGTGGCTCTTCTTGCAATCTTTTGATTGGTAGTTTAAAGCAGCTGTTGTTTACCAGTTGGGTGTATCAAATTATATGACCCTGGAATCATTCTGCACCAATCTCACCACCTGTTGAACTAACCTAACAGATATTTTATTTGTCATTTCCCATGATGTTTTCTATATTATTTAGATCACCTGAAAAATCATTTATTAATAAAACAGAACTTGTGTGAAATGAATCATATGATTTGTAATTAAGCGTCTGTATTCATTTTTCATTCATTCTCTTCAGTTTATACCATTAGCTTAATGTCTGGATATTCATATATTGCACTTTATATTTATCATACATAATAGCCTGTAGTACTTCAAATAGCAAAATACCTTTCCCTGGCGTACACATATAGAGAGTACATACAATTATATAATGGAAATTCTGTGAAAACAACAAACAGCTTTTCTATCCCTTTTGTTCCCTTTGCGTGATTGATAAGTCACATCTATTGCTGTCACTTTCATTTGCCAACAGCATATGACACCTTTGAATAGTGCAAGGGCAGCAAAGTTTATTCAAGAGACTCGCTGTGATTTCATTCCAAACATTTAATCAGAACTCACTTTGCTATGTACATTGTCGGAAAGAATAGGGACTGAGAAGGAAGTTGATTAGTGGCACGTAAATCCCAGATAACATTGGAAGCTGTTCAAATAACATGGCAACTATTTAAACCGTCATTTTAACCTCTCAAATGTGAACATTCTGAAGAGATCATCTATTTATTAAGTAGAGTCTAGGAACATGCATTTTTGTGAAATATTTGTATGGAATATTTCTGTATAATATCTCCGTCATGTTACATCATGGTTTGTCAGTAACTTGACCAATTCACTATACTTTTGACAAAGTTTTAAGCAATTTACATTACTACTAGAAAATGGTTCTAAAGGCAAGAAAAGCTATCTCTGTTTATCCCATTGTGTATAAAGCAAGTTCATTTTACTTCACTTTGCATCCTTTATAAATTAACAATTTCAAAGTTGTTTAGTTAGGTCAATTAGGTAGAGACAATAAATGTTGGCCCAGCCCACGTCTCGAGAACAAATGAAAATAAAACATAAGTTTGCAGCGTAACAAAAGACAGCAGGAGCTGAGGGGATGCGGAGGTGAAAGAGGGTAGCATGTTCTCACCCTGATGAAGAAAATGTTGGAAACCATCACTGAAGCATCAAGGTTTGTGGTGAGACTGAAACCATTGGAAGTGATGGTGTGCTCATACCTAACTCTTTTTCATACATTCCACAATCACTTCTGATTCCCAATATTTAGCTGTTTAAACATGTACCACTAGTGTCCTCGTCATAATCCTAGCTGTATGTCTTTCTTTTTTTCAGGTACCCAAGAACTGCCCATGGCCAGATAACAGGACAAGAGCAGAAAGTAGTTGTTGAAGAGCTCAGAAGAAGAGCGTTATTGGACTCGAAATGTTAATTCTGCTTCTTTCCCCGCAGCTCCTACTGAATTTTCTGAGCTTATTCAGCACTTTCTGTTTACATTTTAGAATTTGAGCATCCACTTTGGTGCAAGTGTTAAGGATGTGGTTAAGTGTAGTGATATCTGGAGGCTATGGGGAAGGTTTACCCTTCCACCTCATAAATGCACGTTCAGCTCCAAAATGGCGCTGCTGCACAGTGTCATGTAATGATTACCAGCATGATCAGTCTACTCTCCATGCTTGTGTGAGTATTCTTTAAACACATGTCAATGCCTCAAACAAAAATACATCCGGCCGCTCTGGGACCAGATATGTGCACACACATCTCTGATGCTGTTTTGGAGCCAAAACAGTACTTGAAGAACATCAAATAAGAGACATTAGGAGCCAGATTTTGTGGTTACCAATTCAGATGAAAGTACATGCAGCATTGATGCCTCACAGTATCAGAGCCATAGATCCGAGTCCAGCTTTGGGTGATTGTGTGGAGTTTTCATGTTCTCCCTGTATCTACATGGATTTCTGCCGGGTGCTCCGGTTTCCTCCCGCAGTCCAAAGATGTGCAGCTTAGGTGGATTGTCCATGCTAAATTGCCCTGTAACAGCTAGGGATTGCAGGCTAGGTGGATTAGCCATGGTAAGTGCCACGTTAAAGGATTAGAGTGGAGAGCTGGGTCTGGGTGGGATGCTCTTTGGAGGGTTAGTTCAGACTCAATGAGTCGAATGGCCTCTATATTCAATGTAGGGCTTCTGTGATAATTATACAGTTATTCAAACCTACAGTCCTGATTGCTGTATACTAAATATTATGCTGCATTATATTTTACTGCAACTTATGCTACTGAGGGGAGGTGATGACCTAGTGGTATTATTGTTATCTAGTAATATTATTGTTAGACCATTAATCCAGAGATCCTGGGTTTGGGACCTACGTTTTAATGGATCCATGGTAGATGAATTCAATAAAAATCTGGAATCTACTGATGACTTTAAAATCATTGACAATTATTGTAAAAACCCATCACTATAAGGAAGGAAGCTGCCATTCTTACGTGGTCTGGCCTTCATGTGACTCCAGACCCACAGAAATGTGGTTGACTTTTAAATGCCCTCTGGGCCATTAGGTAAGCAATAAATGTTCGCCTCACCAGTGATGCCCACATCCTGTGCATGAATGAAAAAAATGGGTGGGGATTGACAGACAATTATTTTCTGTTGATTTAAGAGATATTCATTTAAACAACAATACTTTGTGTTGGTTTTAGTGAAAGGCTGAATTTGTAATTCATAAATTCTGCTTGTAATATTTCTAATGCATACATTTTAATTACTTTTCACATTAATAATGCATTGAATTGGCAATATTTTGTGTCTGCATTTAGGGCAATATTGAAAAGCAATTGGGCTCATTTTCCTGTTGCTCATTTTCATACATTAGATTCTATAGATTTTAATTTTAGTGTTGCTGCTGAACCTAAATGATTTTGTTCACAGATTTAAATAACTCTGATTAACTGAGTATTTTATACAAATTGGTCTTGATTACACGCACATTGGTGTAACATTGTGAGTGACCTGTTTACTTCAATTGATGAAATTCTGGCATGAAACTGCAAATAAAATAAAAACATTCCTGCCATGAATGTTAAATGGAAAGCATTCAGAAAGGACACAAAACACAGCAATACTTACAGTGGAATTGTAAGGTTATAAAATGTAATAATACAGATACCATGAGGTTTATTTGAAAATGGGGGTCATCCAGATTCACTGTGCAGACATTCCCTAGTGAGCACAATCTAAACTTTTAGATATAACAGAAAATGGATGTACGCCTGGGAATTCTGAAAGGAATAAAGATTAACTTTTTGGCATCAGAACAGGTATGAGATCTGATGGTAAATGTTCACTTGCAGGATTAAACAGTCCTTCATATCAACACAGAGGTACTTGATGTTTTGCAGGATTGTTATTTCTGATTTCCAGCACTTATGATCTGATTTCTTTCTTTTCCTCAATTAAGCATTGCTTCTATGTTTTCCAATGTTCCTTTGAAGTGCATTGAACTTTTCATTATACTAAAAGTGCAGACAAATATTAGGGCTCTTGTGGCACAGTGGTAATGGCCCTGTCTGAAGGTGGTTCAAGTCCCACCTGTTCCAGAGGTGAATTGGAATATATCTGAACAGACTGATTAGGAAAATATTCACTATTTAAGAAGATTTTTTTCCATATGTTCTACATATAAATTTTTGCTTACTCTTGAATGGGGATACAGATTCATGGACATTCTTCAGAGAGCCAAATGGCAAGGTGGACGGAGATGTGTTACTGTAATATCTGTGGTATCCCTTCAGTGTCTTCTTTGGAGACTGTGGGGCCTTTTATCACGCATGTCAAGTATGATTATATGAAGAATTTGAATTGCACATAGAAATTTCCATTAAAAAGGATTTACCTTTTCAATAAAACACAATACCAGCAAAAATTAGGAAATGTAGCAAATGGATAAGAAGGGATAAATGATAAAATGTAATAGTAAAGTAATAGAAAGTCTGTGACCTATATTTTTGTCATAAATTGAAAACAACTTTGAAAGTCATGTGAATGCACCAATACCATGAATGGAGGATTTTCTATCTATTTCTGTGGTGTACTGAGTTTATTTTGGAAAACATCAAAACTTTAATTTAAGCAACATCCCTTTGAAACAGTTTTTTCCCACTTTTTAAAAAATCATTTTGAAATTGTTATTTTCATGGGACATTGAAATAATTTGGCAGAAAATAATAATCTGCGATATGGGTCGAGATAAATCAAATGGAATTATATTTTTAAATCTCTTACTTGAAAATTGCTGGTAGGGTTCAGACAAGGAGATGTTTGTTTTTAATGTTGTATAATAGTTTGTTTCTCCTGTGGATAGCACTTTGTTAATAGATTGGTTTATACAGAGCAAGGAAGCTAGTTAGGTATAACTCAAAAATGCCAGCTAATATTGTTAATGATTTTTAGTATAGTGGGTATTTCAGATATGAGGTTTGCAGTTCCTTTGATACCAATTTGGTTATCATCGCTTATGATCGGCCTTTCTCTGATTTAATCTTACTTTGAAAGAAATGCACCCTGCAAGAATTATTGCATTTTTCCTTACTTATTACACTGAAAATTTTCAGTGTCACGAAGTGTGGTAAGGTCATGGTTATGTGAATGGGCCAGTGATTCAGAAGGCCCAGATTAGTAATCCAGAGGGATAGAGTTTGTATCCCCACCATGGTGAGAAACAAACTAAATTCAGTTTTTAAATGTCATACAATAAGCTAGTGTCTGTGATGATGACTGTGAAACAACTGGATTATTGGAAGCGTTCATATTGATTTGTTAATATCTCTGTTCAGGGAAGGAAACCCACCAGTCTAGCCTGTACATAACACCATTCGCAGAGTCATCGAGATCTACAGGACTTGTGGCCCATTGTGTCTCTGCCAGTCAAAAACAACTGCCGAAGCGATCTTGCATTGAAATTGCAGAATCAAAAATGGCCTTAAGCAATTCAATTCAGGAGCAACAAATACAGGCCCCACCCATGACATTAACATCCAGAGAATAAGTAATTAAAACAGTAAGGTCATACTTATAGGCAATTTGCCAGTTTTGTAAGCTACAAGACAAAGAGACATTGTATTAAGTGTTGCTAGTTTTATTGGGACAGTTGCAGTAAAAATACCAGACAGGGTGACTGGCTAAAAACATTGTAGCGGCAGCACAGGAGAAAGAAATGCTTCAGTCATTGCCACTCTAACAGTATGCAAATTTTGTCCATTGCATTTAGTTTTTAATACATGTCTTGACAAGATGCTCAGCATAATTTCTGTGCTCTGAAAAACAAGAACCGAGGACCCCATAAAGGGACTATCTGATTGGCATGGTCGTTTCCACCAATTATGCAAACTGAAGTTGTCTGCTATTCACTGCTTGTCACGTATCTTTGTGCTGATTTTGTTTGCACTGTATTGTCACAGGAGTGTTGTACACAACTATTTTTTTCAATGAGCATTCCTGCACTATGACCTACCTGTTTCCCAAACAAAATCTGAAAATTTATTCTTTTAAATAAGATCACATCTAACAGTGTAATAAACTAATAATTATCCATGAATATTCTGAAAATATATCAATTAATGTAAACTATTTTGCAATTGCATAGATCTTAAGATAATCAAGAATATGGGACAAGTTCAGGAAATTGGGATTATTGCACCTTTAGTGATAATTATGATAGTGCAGCCTTGATGGGCCAAAGGGCCTTTTCTGCATTGTATGATTGTATCACCCTATGACTCTAATTAGTATGAGACACAAATTCTGTTTTATTTATATAGCAAGTTATTATGGCAAAAGCAAATTCAATCTTAACTTCCAATTGAATTGAATTGAATGATTTATTATCACTTGTATTTTACAATAAAATACAATGCAAAACTTGAGCTGTCGCCACAATCCGGCACCATTTGAATAGTTAAAGAATAAAAAGATATAACTGAAAGAGAGTCCATCTTCATTCCACCACCTCTGCCACATGTCCTGTGCGCTGAGCTGGCTCACCGACACCTGTATCTCCAGCCCTCCTCCACCTATTTGCTAAACCAACAACATCAGAGTCTCCATTCTTCAGACACCATCTCTTCGCCTCTAGGTCCACCTCACCGGTGTTGCCGCTGATGCCAGGTCCTGTGCCGGATTCACACTTGCCAGGCAACAAGGAACCCCCGGCTCTGCTGCTGTCACTATGCAAATAACCAGGAGTCCCTACTCCGCTGCTACCGCCTCGATGATGCCCGGCTCTGGGCATACCACACTGCCACCACTGCAGCTGTCGCCTCACTGACACCCGTCTCCATTCTGGGCCTCCAATTACCTGGAGTCCTTGGCTCCGTTGCCAGGCTAGGCCGCCATCCCACCAAGAATCCGGCTCTGCAATGTCACCTTCCCTGTCACCGCCGGCAAGAAGAAGATGAAGACAAAGAAAAAGAAAGAGGATGAAAAGTAAGAGAGAAGAAGGGAGGAAATAGGAACTGGAGAAATACTTGAAGGGGACAAAAATCCCAGAGGAATGTGGAAAAAGCAGGGGAGCTGAGACTAATTGGATGGCGTTTTTTCAAAGATATGCACAGGGAGAGTGGGCCAAATGATAGACAATAGGTGCAGGAGTAGGCCATTCTGCCCTTCGAGCCTGCACAACCATTCAATATGATCATCGCTGATTATCCTTAATCAGTATCCTGTTCCTGCCTTATCCTCATAACCCTTGATTCCACTGTCCTTGAGAGCTCTATCCAACTCTTTCTTAAATGATTCCAGAGACTGGGCCTCCACTGCCCTCTGGGGCAGAGCATTCGACACAGCCACCACTCTCTGGGTGAAGAAGTTTCTCCTCATCTTTGTCCTAAATGGTCTACCACGTATTTTTAAGCTGTATCCTCTGGTTTGGCACTCACCCATCAGCGGAAACATGTTTCCTGCCTCCAGAGTGTCCAATCCTTTAATAATCTTATATGTCTCAATCAGATCCCCTCTCAGTCTTCTAAACTCAAGGATATACAAGCCCAGTCACTCCAGTCTTTCAGCATAAGGTAGTCCCGCCATTCCAGGAATTGACCTCGTGAACCTACGCTGCACTCCCTCAATAGCCAGAATGTCTTTCCTCAAATTTGGAGACCAGAACTGCACACAGTTCTCCAGGTGTGTTCTGACCAGGGCCCTGTACAGCTGCAGAAGAACCTCTTTGCTTCTATACTCAATCCCTCTTGTTATGAAGGCCAGCATGCTATTAGCCTTCTTCACTACCTGCTGTACCTGCATGCTTAGCTTCATTGACTGGTGTACAAGAACACCCAGATCTCTCTGTACTGCCCCTTTACCTAAATTGATTCCATTTAGGTAGTAACTTGCCTTCCTGTTCTTGCCACCAAAGTGGATAACCATACATTTATCCACATTAAACTGCATCTGCCATGCATCTGACCACTGACCTAACCTGTCCATGTCACCCTGTAATCTCCTAACATCCTTCTCACACTTCACCCTGCCACCCAGCTTAGTATCATCAGCATATTTGCTAATGTTGTTACTAATACCATCTTCTTTATCATCAATATATATTGTAAAAAGCTGCGGTCCCAGCACTGATCCCTGTGGTACCCCACTGGTCACTGCCTGCCATTCCGAAATGGAGCTGTTTATCACTACTCTTTGTTTCCTGTCAGCCAACCAACTTTCAATCCAAGTTAGTACTTTGCCCCTAATGTCATGCGCCCTAATTTTGCTCACTAACCTCCTATGTGGGACTTTATCTTCTTCTGTGTTGTAAACATTTAACATTCACAACCAACCTTCACTCATACCAACAATAAAACAGCCACAGCAGTGTGTATCACTTCCAAGATGCACTGCAGTAGCTCACCAAACTTCCTTCAACAGCACCTTCCAAATCCACTCTCTCAAATACCCAGAAGGGCAAAGGCAACTGATGTACAGGAATGCCACCTGCGCGAGCCCCTCTCCAAGTCACAAACCATTCTGAATAGGAACTATATCTCCTTCACTGCAACTTATCAAATTCCTGGAATTCCCTTCCTAACCACCTCATGGTTACTTACTCCACGTGGTCTACAGTTACTTCACGAAGTGGTTCTCCAGCACTTGCAGAATGAACACTAAATGCTAGCCTGGCCAGCAATGGCCACATCCATTAAATACTACGTTTTCAAAATTTATCCTATGCTTGTAATAAACAGAGGGCAGAAGTCAATACAATATTCATATCATAACAAAGAGGCACAAAAGAACCTGCCCTTACTCATCTCTATCTTTGGCTCAAATTGTTTCAAGAATCCTTCTTGCTTTCCAAGCCATTAAGGGAGTTACCGGAACTTTGAGTGGAAAATATCACTTTGCTATATAAATTTGACTTCCAATTTAAGAGTAAATGTGGATGAATTTTAAAATCTTTGCTGATGTAATATAGGGAAGCTGGTAGGCCTAGTTTGCAGTGGGGAATTCCTTCTACAAAATGCAAGTAAGCTGGAAGATTCTACCTCAACAGAATTCTTAACAGTTTAAACCAGTCGTCTGCCTCCATTCAACAGGCAGCTAGTCAGCATTGGAAACTACCCTGACAGTGGGACTGAGTAAGGGAGTGTTTCCCCACTATATTCTGCCCAATACCTTCCCTCTCAATCTCCACATCATCTCCTGACTCACCATCACAGAGCCTGTAAAATCTTGCCCATTACCTCTGTTTTTGATTAACTCAGCACTAGCTGAATGCCTAGGCAAAGAATCTCTGAAATATCAGTGAATCATTAAAGAGACTTAATATATGACAGAGTTTGTTCTGACACAGATTTTACCACATGTATCTTTTATTGGCAGAGCTTGAAACATTCCTTCATTTGATTAGCTGGAAACAAAGTGACATCCAAATGTTCTTCAAGGGGTGTGCCCTGACATCCCCACTACAGAAGTTTGTGATCTCTGTGGTTCAGCTTTTCTAATCATTTCTTAATTTTTCAAGCTCACACAGCTGAGTAGTAATCCCTGTGAGGAGCCAATAACTTTCTTGACAAGCAATTCCAAACATATCATCATCATTGGCAGTCTGTCTCAGACAAGGACGACTCTCTTCCACTCTCAGGGTGAGTCCGTATATGGCTGTACAGACTTATGGGCTACCACAGGCTCTGTTACACTTGGGGCAAAAGGTGGTCATGGGAACGGGAGCAGTGGTGCGCTCCTTTCACTGTTATCGGCTGGCTTCCACATTTTCCCGACAGCCAGTGTTAAGCACTCAATGCCTTCCCAGATGCTTCACTTCCACTTTAGATGCTCTTGGGCCAATGATTCCCAGGTGTCTGTTGAAATGTGACATTTCGCCAGTAAGCCCTTGAAGGTATCACTGAGGTACTCCCTCTGTCCACCTGAGGTTCGCCTGCCTTTTCGAAGCTGGGAGTGGAGCATCTGCTTGTATAGTGGCCAAGAAACACCAATACTGTGACTGCTGAAGAGCTACAAGTGCAGCAAGTGTAAAGTAGTAAGATACATCTCAATCATTATAAATGGGTGAGTTTGAATGTCATGTACATCTGTACGCCCCCATGTAACTCTTAACCTTCCTTAATCCATTTTTGGAAGGAATATCTATTTGCTCACATTTATTTAGTAATTGAAATGGTTATATTAAATCATTTAGCTTTGCTGGTGTTTTGTCCACAATTGCCCTGTAATCAGCTGTGGACCGTTGACAATCTTTGCACAATGAGTTACTAAATCTTTCCCAGGGCTCAGAGCAATTTCTATCATCCATTCCCAATCCCCAGCATGGGGGAATGATTTCTCTGCTGTCTATATTTAGTAGCAATGATAAGAATGCCTTCTTCCTTAATATCCCTAATTCTGGTCCTTCATTTAGGCCATTTGGCCCATTGTGTCCACACTGACCGATAAGTATCCCACCCAGAAACCCACCCTATCCCTGAATTTCCCATGGCCAATCCACCCAACCCTGGACATGATGAGCAATTTAGCGTGGCCAAGCCACCTAACCTGCACATCTTTAGATTCTGGGAGAAAACCAGAGGACCCAGAGGAATCCCATGGAGGCATGGGGAGAATGTGCAATCTCCACACTGTACCTGAGGATGGAATCGAACGCAGGTCTTTGCTGCTGTGAGGCAACAGTGCTAACCACTGAGCCATTATGCCACCCTAAAAACCAGAAGGTAGTGTGTTCAAGTTCCACTGTAGATCTTTGAGTATGAGAACCTAGGCTGACATTCCAGCACAGTGCTGTCCGAATGAGGCACTAACCAAGCCCCACCAACCCTCTCAGGTAGATATAAAAAATCTCATGGTACTATTTCAAAGAAAAGCAGAGGATACTTCCCAGTGTCCTAGTCAATATTTACCTTGGAACCAAAATTTTTTTTTTAATTATCTAGTTACTATCACATTGCTTTTCGTGGCAGCTTGCTGTGTGTACATTGTTCACCATGTTTCCTATATTACAACACTGACTTCAAGACTGCTTAATTAGCAGTAAAGCACATTGGGAATCCTGAGATTATGAAAGTTCTGTACAAATGCAAATTATTCCCTCCCTCTATTGTTTTGCCAGAAGGAGTGAGGACTGCAAATGCTGGAGATTGGAGTTGAGAGTGTGGTGCTGGAAAAGCACAGCAGGTGCAGGCATGAATGCCCTTCAGATGCTGCCTAACCTGTGCTTTTCCAGCACCACATTCTCGACTCTATTGTTTTGTTACCTCATTGGCATTAATGTACCTTCTGATGGGATGTTTGTTCTTGGTCACAAATGGCACCCCAAATGAGATAATCTATCTGCCTTTTATCTGTTTCCTTAAATTTATGCTCATGGGTCATATACTTCAATCTGATTAAGAAATTGTCAATGGACTCACCTGGTTCATACTGCACGCTTTGAAATTTGACTCAGTCAACCCAGTAGGAAAATTCTGTTGAAGATATATGCTGAACTTCTCAATAATCTTTTGGAGTTCTGATAAAGAGTCACCATACTTGAAATGTTAACTTTGCTTTCTTCCCACAGATGTTGCCAGACCTGCTGAGGTTTGCTAGCTATTTCTGTTTTTGTTTCTGATCTTTGCCATCTGCAATTCTTTTTATTCTCAATAATCTAGTTTGGACTCTGGCCTAGCATCAGCTTGAGCACTGTTATCAATTCTGGGAGTGCTCGTGGGTGGATATGAAGGTAATGGAGAGAGTATGGAAAAAGATTGATGAGAATGATTCCAGGGATGAGGAATTATAGTGATGCAGATAGATTGGAAAAGTTAGGGTTGCTTTCATTGGAGAATCAAAGAGGAGCTTTGATACAGCTATTCTGGTTATCCTTGATGGGAGAAACAGTTCCCACAATGAAAAGATTGAGAGCAGGAGGGCACAGAGTTAAATTAGTTGGAAAAAGGTGCAAAAGCAACATCAGGTAAAAAGGACCCACAGTGAGTGATTAAGGTCTGTGATGAACTGTCTAAGAGTGTAGTTGAGATAAGTTCAGTTGAAACATTCACGAGGAAATTAAACTGTTATCAGTAAAGGAAGAATGTCAAGGAATATATGGAGGAGATGGGAGAATGACAGGAAGTGGGTTGATCACTGGGAGACCTGTTACAGACTTGTTGGGCCAAATGGCCTCCTGTTGCACTGTAAGAATTCAAAGTTCTGTGATGTTCCTTTGGGGTGATGAGTAGAATAGCAGTCACTTGAAAATGTTACAATCCAGGAGTGAATTATTGGATAAAATACTTTGATGATGTGACAGGAGCTGCTACATAAACACAAGTATTTATTTTCTTTATCATCTAGCACCCATTTCAATAATTTATCATCAAGTCCTCAATAAATGTTAGACATGTCAAAATTGCAGCTTTCACTGGCAAAGTGAAGCAAACAGATCTTTTATAAAATTGCAAATGATCCAAAGGAATTATAAATACTTGGAGGCAGAAAATGGGTAGTGTTTAATAAAATTAGTGTAGTAAAAAAAATCTTCCATCAATTGTCCATTCTCCTCAATGTGTTCCTCAGGATCTCACTGACTTAAATGTTAGGCAATAGCTCTCATCAGCACGTCTGAAAAAAATTATAGTCAGTAAATAGGATTTCTTTTATCTGAAATTTGTATTGAACAGCAGGGTATCAGATAATTATTTTCATGGTCTGTCAACTTTGTGAACCAAAATTCATTAGACTAATGACTTACCAACAGCAAATCAAAAAACATCAGCACCACTTGATTTGTTTAAAAAAAAACTTTTCAGTTTGAACTCAAGAATGCATGTGAGTTATTTCCTCATCTGAGTGACAGTTCCGGGCTTCATGATGTTTCAGGCCATTATGTCAACAATTGATGTTTACCTTCAAGTGTCTTTAATTTAGGAGATCATTCAATACTCATTGAATATCAACAACTGCATTTGTATAGCATTTTTAAGGTAGTAAACATCTCGTAGCCTCTTCAAAATGGATTGATCAAACCAGATTTGATATCAAGCCACACATCAAGGTATTAGCCCAAAATGCTGACCAAATGATCCAAGGAGGTTTAAGGAGTGCCTTAAAGGTGATGGAGGAATTGGCAAGAAGGAGGGGTTTAGGGAGAAAAACAATATTTTTGCCCCTTTTCAAAACCTCAGATCCATAATTGTGATTTTCTAATTCCCATCGTATCTGTTTTCTTTGTGCTAAATTATATTAAATGGCTGTGCATTTAAATCAGATTTAATTTTTTTTTAACAGATCCTTTACTCATCAAATATACCACTCAAGGAGTTCAGTAAACGATTTTATGTTGCATAACTGTGCAATTAATACAGTTGCGTGTTTAGTTTTTTGAAGAGCTGGCCCACACTTTGTAATTGGTCTGTTTTAAGCTCACATCCACACTTGGATCTTGTAAATATTTAGCAATTCAATGTGCTCACTTTAAAAATAGTGAAAACACACAAATGTTGGACAGCATTTAACCATGTCTTGTACAGCCATACCAGCCAGCAGAATTTTAAGAGTGCAGACAAAAATGAGTGATAATCCATTAAAATTTTGTTCATGTGTAGCAAGTTGATGTCCAACCATTTAACAAGCCTCTAATCTTTAAACACAAGACTCTATATTCATTGAACAAAAGTATAAATAAGAAGAATTTTAAGGATATAGAACCTAATAAATGGAAGCATGAGAAGACATTATGATTCTGCCTCACTATTCAATATGATTGTGGTTGGTCTTCAACTTCAACTCTGTTTTCATACCCACTCCTCGTATGCCTTTATACTCTGAGGAATAGAAAATCTGTCTATCCCAACATTAAATATGTGATTGGTAGAACCAACATGGACTTAAAGAAGGAAATCATGTTTGGCAAACCTGAAAGAGGTTTTTGATTATGTTATTCACAGAGTTGATGAAAGGGAACCAGTAAATGTGGTATATTTGTATTTTTGGACAGTTTTTCATATACTCCCATGCAGGAGGTTAGGAAGCAAAATTAAAGCGTATAGAATTGACAGTAATATATTAGCAAGGATTGGGGTTGGTTAACATGTAATAAGCTGAAATGGGTCATTCTGATGTTGGTAAGCTGTGACCAGTGCTCTGTTACATGGATCAGTGTTTGGGTCGCAGCTATTCACAGTCTACATCAATGATTTCGATGTGAGGACCAATTGTAATATTCCAAGTTCACAGATAATACAAAACATGTTGGGAATATGAGTTGTGAACAGGATACAAAGAAGTTTCAAGATGGCACAGACAGGATGAGTGAGTGAGGAATAGCATAGTGGATGGATATGTCCAAGGAAATCCATTTAGGTTTGAGGAAAAAAGATACGGAATATTTCTTAAATGGCAAGTGATTGAAAAGTGTTAGTGTCCAAAGGCATCGAGGTGGTCCTTGTTCATAAGTCACTGAAAGTCAGCATGCAGGTGCAGCAAACAAGTCAGAAGACAAATGGTATGTTAGCTTTCAGTGAACCTTCCTCACAGGACCTGAAATGTTAACTCTGATTTCTCTTCATGGATGTTGCCAGACCTGCTGAACTTTCACAGCAACTTCTGTTTTTGTTTCTGATTTACAGCATCTGCAGTTCCTTTGTTTTTTTTTAAGCAGATAGGATTACATTGGTGTAGTGATAACTTGGTAAGAGGATCAGCAGTAGTGAAATGGCACATGGGATATTGATATCACAAAAGGTAGACCATTAAGTTTACCAAAAGACAGGATGTCAGATTCTCTGCTTCCTTCATGTTGGTGCATAAGTGAGAGACCAGGATTTTGAACTGAATGGAAGCCTCATGCTACCCAACTCATTACATGCCCAGTTCAATTTCCAGCAGCAGAAGCCATGACAAAAGAAACAAAAGTAGACAAATGCTACATTTAACTATTAAATTGAAGGTATACTTGCCCTAATAAAGTCACTATAGTCCTACATTCATACTAGAGACGGAGATGACTGTGAGTTTAAACTGAAGGTCACACTATTGGCATCACTCTGCAAAGCAAACCAGCTGTCCAGCCAACTGAGCAAAATGACACCTAATATGTCCAAATAGCTCATTCAGGGCATCCCAATTTACACAGAGCCAAAAACAAACAGGTATCAATGCTGCTAGATGACAGGAAGTATACTCAAGTTTGTCATCATTATCACGGTATTGTTGTATGTGTATTTCAACACTTGTGTAATTTTTAAAAAGATTTCCATTTGTTTCTTTTTATTTCAAATGTGTTGAGGGTTTCTGCCTCTATCACCTTTTCAGATAGGGAGTTCCTCATTTCCACCGCCATCTAGTGAAAAATTTCTCTTGAAATCCCCTCATACATTTAGCATTACTTTAACTGTATGGCCCTATTTACCTCTCTGCTAATGGAAATAATTCTTTCTTATCCACCCCAGTTAGACCCCTCATAATTTTACACACCTCTGTTAATTCTATTCAGTTCTTCAGCATTCAGCCGATACAATGTTACTTCAGAATGAAAAATTAAGCTTGGCTTCCATGATGTAAGACTGGTAGAAGAGGGATTCAGTTTTGTTTTGCTTAGGACAGGAATTCAGTTTGCAAAGTCTGCTGCTCAAACAATTTGGAAGGAATGTTGTGTCAGGGTTTATGCTGGACTCTGTGATCTGCTAATAACATAGCATGCATCATCACAGGAAGTGAGGCAATGTTACATGTCCTTGCTCACTCTTACAAGATGAAATCACAGAAAGATGTAGTTACTGTCAAATGTGTTTCTTAAGTAAAGTTAATGTTTTCCTTACATAACAGATTATGTGAATATTCTTTAGCAGCATGAGACTGAGAACGTTACAGAAGTGACAATGGCAGGAAAGCTCAGTCGACCTGCCAAGACTGGAAAAATAGGCGTGGCAATTTCAGACAAATTGTAATTTGCATTTCAGAACTTCTGCACTTGACCAATATTCCAACACAAATCTATGGATTGCCACGTGCACTAGATACAAATTTCTCAAATGCAGCTACCATGTTACTGGAGCCTGCTGGGGTCATTATCTTCCCTCATATGGTGTGTCATGGTTAAGCATTTTCCTTTTGCATCAAATGTCTCATACATCTGTTATTGTCGTCTTGCAGGATCTGGTTGACGAAGGCAGAAAAGGAAATGTTGGAGTCAGAACTCTGAAATTAATCCCTGACCACACTGGACAAAATAGATCACAATTGAAGAAACACCTGGTGAAAGATGGCAGATTAGCAGACCTCAGAGGAAAGTGATAAGGAAGTTAATGGCCACCAGTTCCTCTTGAACAATAATGATGTGAGAAATAATGCAGCCACATTGTGAGATCATACAGACACCAGCAAAATATCTTTTGAGTTTAAGAAAAATTCATGTACATTATATTTGTAGCTATTTTGAGGATATTACCAAAGAAGTAGGAAACAACATGCAAGGTTTATATTTATGTAATATTTTTCATGACTACTGGATAGCATAAAGCACTTCAAAGCCAATTAAGTACATTAATTCTTGTACTTTAGAAAATGCAGTAACCAATTTGCTCACAGAAAACTCACAAGCAGCAATATAGTAATTGCAGATAATCTACGTTTATAATATTGATGGGGATAACACCTCTGCTCCTTTTTGAAAGAGTGTCATGAGATCTCTTTCATCTAACTGAACAGGTAGATGAGGGCCTAGACTAATACCTCATAAAAGTCAACATTATCTGGCAGTAAGACACTCCACTGAGTGGCAGTCTTTACTTCTGTGCTCAAGTACTTCTGGGAATTGAAACCGGAATCTTGTTGCTGAAAGACAGAAGTGGTGCCAAAAATGTACTGCTGAGTCAGTAAATCATGTGTCCTTCATCTTATACCAAATAATCTTATAACCAGACATGGCTTTGCCAGTGCAAAGGAATTGGGAAAAGTCTTTCAAAGGATTACAAAATTTTGAACATTGAATCAAAGTTGCTGCATTTTGATAATATTGCACTGGAACCTGGTCCCATCCTCAAAGCTAGTTGTACACCATGCACCCACATGGTTGAAATAATTACCTTGGTCCGATTTTGTTTACTGTGCCAGTTTACACCCATTCAAAGAAGGCTTCTTAAGCTGTCCACTTTAAGCACATTGCTCTTGTGGGCAAGTTTTAAAATTGTAAAAATTATTTTATTTACTGAGTAACTGATCAGTATGGATTTAGTGAAATAGTAAATTATTCTGGATGGTTTTGTTCTTAATTTTTGTGTTTTTAAGAGATTTAAAATTGGATTATCAGCTGATGGAAGCCTAGACATTCATTAAAATGCTTATTTTTTGGTGTTCAACAGATTCTAAGTTATATTATTCAAATTGCACCAGATTTCCACTTTGAATAGGGTTAGGGTTAGGATTAGTAAGTATTTCTAACCAAAAGTAGATCAGTTATGCTCCATAACTGCACAATTTTGTGCACAATTCATAGTTATTGAAGAGAGCCAGTACAAACACAATGGGGTGAATGGCTTCCTTTTTTACTGTAGCCATTCTTATATTCTGAGTTTCTGATTTCAAAAATGAGTTTTGGAAGAAAGTTGAACTTTGAAAAAACAATTTGAACTTAATTTGGAGCTGGCACCAAAAGCAGAAACAGTCCCTTTGATCCAAAATTGTTTCTCTTATTAAACTTTTGAAAAAGGACAGCGCATTTCATGCAGCTTTGTGTTCAAGTTTCAGATGGAAATAAAATAAGAAGTCTAGTTGTGCAAGATGCAAGGAAAATTATACAGGTTAAAATTAATCAAGTTGGATCTTTGATGAATTCCTCGAAGAGGGGGGAATGGAGATTTGCCAGAATGGTAATGGAGGAGGGACTTCAGTTCTGTGGAGAAACTAACAAAACTGTGTTTGTTCTGCATTGAGCAAATGAGGGCTTTGTGAGATGTAATAGATTGTGAGGAGTTGTGACAGAGAAAGGAAGAAAACTGCTTCTGCTAGCGTGTGGATGGCAATGGAATCAAATTTGAGGTAGTTGGAAAAAAAATGAGTTTTAGTTTTATATAGCAAGTTGTGATCTGGAGTACACTGCCTTAAGGGGTAATGAAAGCAGATTCAGTATTTATTTTCAAAAGGGAATTGGATGTATACTTGAAAAGGAGAAGGCTTCAGGGACAAGAAGAATGGCAAGGGGATAATTGGTTAGCACTGTCAAACTGGCACAGGCACATGGACTGAATGGTCACCTTTCCTGCTGTTTGATTCTTTGAAAGACACGTAGATCCTATAGACTCGCATGACCTACAGGAACTTGCACCACAATAAGACGGATTGGCAACAGGGTTTTGCTTGACAGTCCTGTATTCCAATTCTATTAGAGCTTCTCTAGCAATCAATGAAGGGTCTTGCATTTGTGTGATATTAATACTCGAGATGTGAGTTTTCCAGAAGCTCTTGTTCGTTTTATTTAGCCATAACATCATGAGTTGCCTGACAGATATTAAACCTCTAATCTACTTAAATTCTGCCAATAACACACTCTCATAAATATTTTCTTCACAAGGTTTATCTGTTGCAGTAAATAATCTGTCAGAATGCCCTCATTTTATATCATTCAGTAAGCCTGTCATGGCTGAGGCTAGGCTTATCTCGATGAGCAGCTTAGTCAATCATGTTGGAATCAGAATAGGGATTATAATGCTTGTAATACACTGCCTAAAATTAAAAGCATTTTCCTTGTAGAACACAGGTGCTTTCTATAGACTTTAATGTTTCCTTGTTAATAAGACACAGTCCAAATATAATGTCATGCAGATTTTTCATCTAGGAAACTATGGATTAGGTAGACTTGACTATTGTACCTTTTTTTTAGAGAAGACTACATGTCATTAGTTATTTCTGGTTTTGAAATTTCTGTTCATTGGTTACTTTTGCAATGTCACACTTGAAAGTGGAATTGTAACCATGGCTGTGATTTTGACAGGGAAGGTAATTTCAGGTGGCTCCACAACAGCAGCCTTTATTTTAAGCCAGTTCCCCAAAGATAATCCCACATCTCTGTTTCTCTCCTATCTATTTGTTCCAATTTGACTGAAAAATTCCAGCTCAAGACTAGGCAGTCCCAGCAGGCGATCAAAACACAGACTTTAAAAGCCCTCATCAGAGGAACATTTCTCCACAATGTTATAAAGTTTGAATTGATAAACTGCATGAACAGAGAGAATTATAGGTGCCTGAGTGATTAGACAAGTGCTTTTTTCATCAATCCATCAATCCATTTTTTTCCTACATAAATGATGCATGTACAACATACCTTTGGAAAATAGCGACAAGAGATGTTAGAATATCAAAGTAAGAAGAAGAAAAGCAGCTGACATTTCTTTTGGTATTCAAAAATAACAAGAATGTTTTTTAAATTATAAATTCAACTCAGTTCAAACAAATGCTAAGTATAGAATAAACCATACTCAGATTTGTTGTAAATATATCTCTCTCAGGGGGGAGTTCATCTGTTATTTTGTTCACTTCCTTTGCATTTATACACCAGCTTTGAGTAGTAAAACTATTTAATTTCATACCCAAGCTGAGAATAACTCTCCTATTCAATGAGCCTCACTTTTGTTAATCAGCTTTTTATATGATACTTTGTCAGATGTTTTCTTAAAGTTCAGAAAGCAACATCCCTTATTAGCCTTCTCAGTTAGTTTTGATGACGAGAGTAGGATGAAATTAACTACCTCCCTTTTTAACCTCCTATTGGTCAGTTGCAACAATTTTTAAAAATTCATTTTTAGAATGACATTATCTCAGTTCAATTAAAACATAGTTCATTAGGAAATGAAGGAGCATGTTATCAAGCGTTACTTGAGTGAAAGGAAGATGCATCCTGCTGACCCCAAGAAAAATAATAAAATGCAAAATCATGCACACAGACACAAGCACCAGTGATAACTATAAAATGGAAAGTATTTAGTACAAGCAGTGCAAATAAATGTTATGTAATTTACAAAGCCCTCAGCGATCTTGTGTTAGATTCTTAAATTGAGAACCCAGTTGTTTAATAGTTGACGTGTATCCTTAGCAGTAGCAGAATATTTCAATATCTCTCAGTGAATGATTGTTCTCCCAAATTATTTTTTTCACTGGTTACAGTTTTCTGAGGTAATGAGAGAAACAGACAGAGAGAAAGTTCTAGCTTTTCTCAGAATTTCATTTTTCCTTTTGTCTGCTCTGTTGTTCAAAAGCAGTTGTTGACATAGTTCACTTTATATTCCAAAGTTTAGTTCCATTGTCTTTCCAAGCTGGCTAAACAGCATGTGAGTCATTTATCTTCCAATATTTGAAAAGATCATACAAGTGGAAATGCAGCAAAAGATGTGAATTTCAAGACACTGACTTGGTTGCCTTGTTTCAATGTCTTTAGACAAATATCATCATTTCAGTATGCTTAGCTTTGTTTTATTTCACATAGGTGTCTTAAGGCTTGCTTCAACCTATGGTCAAGTTGCCACTGAAACCAATTTAGATCTGTGTTTCTTCCTTTTTAAAAAACATTTTTGCTCATAAATGGTGTCAGTTGTAACAATCAGATGATACGGTTAAAATTCACTCATCCATATTTCCTACTATCATAATACCTTTCATCAAAGAAATTAAACTAGACTATTCAAACCAGATCTTCCTTTTAAAATCCATACTGTTTATCCCTTACATTCCTTATATAAGGGCTTATTAATTTTTCCCCAGTTTTGTTTTGTTTCTAAAATCTTACCCACTGCGTAGTTACTAAAAATGCCTTTGCACTTTTTCTTACTGCAAGATATCACATTCTTTACTTTCCAATCATCTGGCATGTCCTTTGTATTTGGTGACGATTGGAAACCTATGACAAGTCCCTCCACAGTCTCCAGAAGTTATACAGGACATTAGAACACAAGCCTTTATCAGTTAAGGCATAGATTATAAGGGCATGGAGGTTATGTTGAAGCTGTACAGGACTTTGGTTAGATGATAGTTGGAGTACTGTGCACAGTTCTGGTCTATGCTCAATAGAAAGGTTGTGATTGCTTTGGAGGGAATACATAAAAGATTGACCAAGAATTTGCCTTGGGGGCAGCTGTTTAACTATGAAAGAGGCTGGATGAACTCAGGTTCTTTTTTTTGGAGGAGAAAGGATTGACGAAGGACCTGATAGAGATGTATCAGATTATGAGCGGCATGGACAGGTGAATATAAAACATCTTCATGAAAGGATCAATGACAAGGGGCATAATTTTAAAGTTTAGAAGGGATTTGAGAAAAATGTTTTTCACCCTGGGCGTGATGGGGTCTGTAATGCACTGCCTTGGAGGGTGGTTGCAGAAGGAAACCTCAGAACCTTTAAAATGTACTTGGAGGAACACTTGAGATGTCAAGGCGATGGGCCTAGTGCTAGAAAGTGGGGCTAATGAAGATTTAGTGCAGCTTTATTGACAGAGATTTGATGGGCTGAGGGGTCTCTTCTTAACTGTATGACTCTATGATTCCCTAAGCAACCTGGAATGCAAGCTTTTCAGCCCAGTGGCTCAGGTTAGTGATCTTGCTTTCCACAAGAATTGCTGAGTCTGTTTCAACATTATTGGTCTTTATTTCAGCATCCACCTTATTTGTAATAAGTGTATATGTAACATTATTTAATAATGTTCTTGTGAAGGAATGTAGGACTACGCATTAAGGTGATAAATAAATAGATAAATGCTGTTATAGGTGAAATCAAAAACTGCCACTCTGCAACATATACAGTATAAGTAAGTTGTACATATGTTCAATATGTTAAGTAAACAGATAATTTTATATTTCAATTGGTTTTGCCATAGAGCTAAGGAAATAACAACAGATAATTTAATCAACCAACATCACAGAATTTGCAGTATTGTGGGCAAAATTGTGGTTTAATTAGGGGTTAAATGTAGTTGTTTAATTTTCTGAGGAAAAGTCCTTCTTATTCACATGTAAAATAATTTTCAATGTCATATCTTTATAATATATGAATATCGATAATAAGAGGGCACAAATGTATGGTGATTAGCAAGGAATCAAAGACACATGCAAAAAATTATTTTAGGCAATGAATGGTTGGGATTTGGAAGATAGGATGGGCAATCCAGATTCAATTGGAGAATTTAAAGGAAATCCTGGGGCAAAAGGTTGCTGGGAAATGAGGAAAAAATAGATAAATGGGTCTAATTGATTTGCTCTTGGAAAAGGTCATTGCAAACTGAATATACAGACCTTTCATATTATAGTATTCAATGATGCAATTGTGACCATAATTCTATCCTCAACTTATTGATTATCAAATTGTCACCCTTTCTGTTAAAATGTTTCAGTAACATTTTCTTAATCAAACAGAACCCCTCTTTTAACCAATTGTGATTGTACAGAGTCAAACACAATTTATCAATGGCTGTTCTTAAAGCACAGAGCATTCAACTGAAAGTAAGAAAGTTTGCTCTGAACTGTCTCATTCACTAGCTCACTGTTTATTACTGAGTGATCCTGCCACTGAGAGGGCTGTCAATGCGAAAATACTTGTTCCATCCGTTAGTCTTGCAGCTGCAACAATGCTTGCACAACTTACCATAAAGATTGTTTGCACTTGGTCTAGTCGGATATCCTGTGTACTCTAGCCTACTTCTGAAATGTGGGTTCATCACAAAAATACTGTGTTAATACGACAGCAAGAAGAGATACCTGAGTCTTGCTGAAAAGAAATTGATGAAAGAATGTGAAGAATGTTTGAGTGGCTCTCTGTTGGGCTCAAAGGCCTGTTTCGATACCGTACACTCAATTCCCTTAATCTTCGAACCTTGGTCAGCATTTCTATTTCTAACCCAGATCAGACCGTAAAGTTACACAGTTATCTGTGTGGCCTGTGTTCCAATCGAGTATCCAGTATATCTTATCTAGGGCTGGAATCTTCACAGGAGAAAGCAAAAAATCTTTGTAAAAGCTGTGTCAGCCTTTGGCAACATTGGAAATAGGAGTAAGCTATTCGGCCCATCAAGTTTGTTCCACTATTCAACTAACTCATGGTTGATGGACTAACTCAATGTTGTTTTACTAACTCAATGTTGTTTTCCCTTATTCTTCACATATCCCAAAGTACCTCTAATATCAAGGAAATGGCACTAGTTGTTATATTACACTATTTAAAGAGGCTAAATGAAACAAAACCTTTTTGAGAAGCTGTTGAGAGAAGGTAAGTAAGTAAGGGTTATGAAGGGCAACTAGCAATGGCCAGTAAATGCTGACCCAGCCAGTGAAGTCCACATCCCATACTAAAAGGGGTTAGGGTGGTGGGTGAGTGATGAGTCAGTCAGGGTGGCAGGCTGTGAGCAAGGGGTATGGGTGGCAAGAGGGTGCTAGGGCATTTTGGGTGAGGTAATCAGTTCTGGGACCTGCTTAATTTGAGATGCGGTCGGGGTCATTGCCGGATAAGAGCTGTTGGGTCAGGCATCTGCTGGTTGATGGCTTGGCAGTTGAGTTAATTAAGGGTTTAGACAGAGGATCACATATAGTGGGAATGTAGTCAGGTCAGTTTGTGTGGGAAATTACTCAGATTGGGTTGTGGGTGCAGTCAGGGTGTCAGTGTGATAGGGGCTGGGGCTGCATTTGGTCTGAGTTAGAGCAAGACTTATCAGCTGAGGTTAGGGGTTAGTTGGGTGGTGGTTCGTGGCATGGATGGATGGTCAGGGATCAGGGCTGCTGTCAGGTCAGGAGGAGTGAGTGGTCAGGTCTAGGGAGGATTTGGGTGGAATAGGAAGGTTGAGGTGAATGGTCAAGAAGTATTGTAGAGCATCAAATGGGGTTGGGGGTGAATTCATTTGTATAATTACCTAGGATTTAGACTTTGTTTCTATTAGTTGAATATTTTTTCAGTAACTATTCAGGTAAGTAAGTAAGAGACTTTGAAATCGATAAAGTCAGACTGGTAGACTTTCTCGGATGGTCCTTCATGCTGGATAATTTCCCAACCAATGGTTAAACATCTTGGGCAAGCCCACCCACCCACCGACCCACCCAGCACAGCTACTACTTTCACCTAACCTAAGGTTATTTTGTTGTGGTAATTATTAGTTAAGTAGGCATTTCTTTTTTGTTTTTGGCAGAGTTGGCCATGATGTTCATATTACAATGTTTGTGTATTTTATAAAGATTTATAAATGTCCTTCTTTCTTACAATCCCTGCATTGTGCATTACCCTCAACCCGAAGAGTACCCTGCTTGCAGACATCTGTCAAATCTGTGTGTGGTGAACAAGAGCCCCCTGTGGGTTAATGCAACAGAACAGTCTCTCCAGCCAGATGTAAAAAATATATGATCTCCATTCTGCACCTTTTCCCAATGCCAATGGCTCAAACATGCCTCTGTTGTGTTAATTCCATTGAGGGAAACCTCTTCAACCACTCAGCTAGTCATGCCTGTGCCTATGATCAACAGAAAACTGTTTAAATAGTCAGTATCTTATACAGAATTGTCTGAAGAAGTCAAATGATAATAAGATATATGCACAGTGACTAGAGTTGCTCAATCATATCACATTATTGTGTCTTATACTTCACAATTAGAAGCAGTCTGACATTTTGTGAATCCCCTCTTAGTTTATCCTGCAAAGACTTCCATTCATGTGATATTGTTAATAGAACTAGTGTTGCCAAATAAAATGCCATCTTCCTCACCCCATCGTCATTCATAATGGTCAAGCAAACAAGCTTGGTAACAGGGCATATATGTACAAAGGTTAATATTGAGGCTCTTTTATTTTTATTTATTCATTCATGGAATATTTTGTTCGACCAGCATTTATTGTTCAACCCTAAATGCTCTTGAGAAGATCCTAGTGAGGTGGCAAAGGTCACATGCTAAAGATACAATGATATTAATGTTAGGGAGGGAGTTGAAGGATTTTCCACCAGTAATACTGAAGTAATCATGATAATAGAAGCAGTTTGGGGTGGTATGTGTCTTGGAAGGGAATTTGCAGCTGCTACTGCTCTAGTGCACCTGCGACCCTTTACCTTTTAGGTGGTAGAGATTGCAGTTGGTGCCAATGGAATTGCTGTATATATTGGAGAAGGGAAAACTGCCTTATACGCTTGTCAGACCCCATTTATTTTTCACAAATATTTTCTAATCAACCTGTTCAGAGATGTTATAACACATGTCTGGAGCAGGTGAGACTCAAACCTGGACCTCCTGGTCCAAGGATAAGGACACTACCACTGCACCACATGTACCACTTAGCATTTATTTTTATTAATTGTATTTAACTTGATGCAGGGGTGAGTATAATTAGGCATTAACTATCTTTCACCAACTGGCATTCTAGAGTTGAACAATCTTGATGAGTACAAAATATTACCTGCAAACAAGAATTTAATCAAAGCATTGGGCTCAAATTTGCAGTCAAGAAAGTGTAATGGTTGATTCAGCTCTCCATTATTTAGAGTTAAATAACACAATAACTGCAGGCCAGAGGCAGGTGGATGGTTAATTTAAAATATTCCAACACTGCTGCCTGGTTGTGCTGCTTGCCACTTGATTCTATGAAAATGGCATCTTGGCCAAAACTTATTCATTTTCAAGAACATGTTGTATTTATCCCTCAATTGCTGCATTGCACTCACCATGATAAATTACTTGTACCCTTTTAACCATATGATTTATGCTAATTGCTGCCAATCAACCAATCAGCCATTGAAAACTGTTGCAAATGTGCCATGTCATTCCTTCAGCTGTTGAAATTTTTAATGAGATTTTGAAGTTAATATTTTTGCAGCAATTCTCTTATCTCCTTTTTGCATCTCTCCTTTATCCAGTATTTCTCTCTCACACCTGTATTACACTTTCTGTACCTTACTTGACATTGAAAACAGACACTCACATTCACACTCCTTCCGATTCCTTCTGCAATTTATTTACCAATTCTTCAATCTCCTTGGATGTGGTGAAAAATCTCTGTTTGCTGCCTTGTTCACCCATCTCCCACATTCACTACTGCTGTCATGGCACTATCATGAATTCACAGTTTTAGAAAATCCGAGAGTAAATTTCTTCTGAGGTAATGACTGCATGGCCAGGTCTCACCAACAGGAGGCACTGGTAGATGTCCTGCTGCAACAAAGTATATTTTAATATCATTCATTTTTGACATATTTTTGCATTTTTTTTTCATTATTGTTACCATTTTATTCTGTCTTCAGTTGTCTTGTGTGGGGAGAATGTCACTGTTTTTTCCATTGATAGCATACTGTAATCACTGGAGCTAATCCAATACGTAGAGCAATGATTGCTGTTTTACATTGTCCGCAGTGTATCAAACATCACTTTAATTAAATAAAACAATTTGGCTAACATGCCAATTAAGGCAATTATTAGGAGACACATCTTATTTGACTAAAGCAGATTGCTATCGTCCTGCCTTTTCTTGTGGAAGGACCTCTAAATATGCGTATCAAACTCAAATTGGAAGTTGGATTTACCATCTTCCAATGCCTCTTAATGAGATTTGCTCAAATGTTTCAACCTTTTGACCCCAAAACAAATAAGATTTACATCATATAAGTGTATAAATGTTCCTATCTTCCCTCTGAAGCAACATCTGAGACGTTTAAATTATTGGAAGTGATGGACGGTTTTCAGCATTGAACGTTCACAAACTTGTTAAATCTTTGAAAGGGGTGCAAGTGATTTAAACGTTCATCGGCTGGCGTTGACTATATCCCAAATCTTGGGGGTGCAATTGTTTGAAAATAGGCTACAGAAGCACCGTCCACAGAAGAGTGGACACCATTCAGGACTGTCTTGGAATGAAAGTTTAACTGTAATTTCCTCCAATCAAATATGAGAAAAACTGAAACCTTGGTTTTTGTCTCTATCATAAACTCCACTCCTTCACCACTGACTCCATTCCTGTCTCTGGGAACGGAGGCTGAGATTTCCCATATTGATGTTAAAGTGTGTTACAAATGTCTTGTTTGGTATCATATCCACTAATGTCTGGCGAAGTTATGTCTTGTGATTGCTCGCTTCTCAGCTCGTGATCTACGCAATAAAGATGTTGCATCAGTTAGTTGGCAAGTCACATGTTGTAAACATTGCAGGAAGTTCATTCCAGTGCACGAATTTCAAGGTCAAAGGTTCTGCCTCCATATTTAAAGGTCAGCTGGACACTGCTTCACTCTCTGCAAGCCAGAAACTTCACAGCAGCCTGTGGTGGCCATTACCTCCTCCTTCCCCAAAGGCTTGAAATTCCTGTCGAGAAGACAAAATTGGCCCCCAAATTTAATAATGCAGCCTGTAGATACTGCTGGGTGGAGTCACTACAGAAAAGGTCCACCCTGTTTCTGGATTAGTGGTGCTGGAAGAGCACAGCAATTCAGGCAGCATCCAAGTAGCTTTGAAATCGACGTTTCGGGCAAAAGCCCTTCATCAGGAATAAAGGCAGTGAGCCTGAAGCGTGGAGAGATAAGCTAGAGGAGGGTGGGGGTGGGGAGAAAGTAGCATAGAGTACAATGGGTGAGTGGGGGAGGAGATGAAGGTGATAGGTCAAGGAGGAGAGGGTGGAGTGGATAGGTGGAAAAGAAGATAGGCAGGTAGGACAAGTCTGGACAAGTTATGGGGACAGTTACTGAGCTGGAAATTTAGAACTAGGGTGAGGTGGGGGAAGGGGAAATGAGGAAACTGTTGAAGTCCACATTGATGCCCTGGGGTTGAAGTGTTCCGAGGCGGAAGATGAGGCATTCTTCCTCCAGGCGTCTGGTGGTGAGGGAGCGGCGGTGAAGGAGGCCCAGGACCTCCATGTCCTCGGCAGAGTGGGAGGGGGAGTTGAAATGTTGGGCCACGAGGCGGTGTGGTTGATTGGTGTGGGTGTCCCGGAGATGTTCCCTAAAGCGCTCTGCTAGGAGGCGCCCAGTCTCCCCAGTGTAGAGGAGACAGCATCGGGAGCAACGGATACAATAAATGATATTAGTGGATGTGCAAGTAAAACTTTGATGGATGTGGAAGGCTCCTTTAGGGCCTTGGATTGAGGTGAGGGAGGAGGTGTGGGCGCAGGTTTTACAGTTCCTGTGGTGGCAGGGGAAAGTGCCAGGATTGGAGGGTGGGTTGTTTGGGGGCGTGGACCTGACCAGGTAGTCGCGGAGGGAACGGTCTTTGCGGAAGGCGGAAAGGGGTGGGGAGGGAAATATATCCCTGATAGTGGGATCTGTTTGGAGGTGGCGGAAATGTCGGCGGATAATTTGGTTTATCGAAGGTTGGTAGGGTGGAAGGTGAGCACCAGGGGCGTTCTGTCCTTGTTACGGTTTGAGGGGTGGGGTCTGAGGGCGGAGGTGTGGGATGTAGATGAGATGTGTTGGAGGGCATCTTTAACCACGTGGGAAGGGAAATTGCGGTCTCTAAAGAAGGAGGCCATCTAGTGTGTTCTGTGGTGGAACTGGTCCTCCTGGGAGCAGATCCGGCGGAGGTGGAGGAATTGGGAATACGGGATGGCATTTTTGCAAGAGGTAGGGTGGGAAGAGGTGTAATCCAGGTAGCTGTGGGAGTCGGTGGGTTTGTAAAATATGTCAGTGTCAAGTCGGTCGTCATTAATGGAGATGGAGAGATCCAGGAAGGGGAGGGAGGTGTCAGAGATGGTCCAGGTAAATTTAAGGTCAGGGTGGAATGTGTTGGTGATGCCCTCCAACGCATCTCGTCTGCATCCCGCACCTCCACCCTCAGACTTAGATCATTTGTGTGGTGACAGGGAGACCCTAATGGGCCAGCGACATTGTGCTGTGCTCTTCTTTGATGAACATGAAATGAACACATCGCTTTGCATAAGCTATTCTGTATCTTCACTGACTAACTCTTCCTTTCTCTTCTGTACACACACCCACTCCCCCAGCACTAGCTCCACCTCAGGAGGGAGACAGTGAACCCTCAGAGGAGGCAGCACCAGGGTGTTCACCTACATCCTCCATGAGCACAATGACAGTCACCACTGGGAGCACTGGAGCTAGGTTCAACTTGGAAACAATATCTGAGGAACACATCACTGACATGTGACAACCGTCAAGAGAAGAAGGAATGTCAGAGGTCTATGATGCTCAGACCATTGCCGAAGACCAGGGGCCTGCTCAGCCCCAGGCACATAGAACATAAAACCTAAAACAGTCCAGGAACCTGCCATTTAGCCCACCATGTCTGTGCTAACCATGATACCCCATTCTAAACTAATCCCATCTGCCTACACATGGCCCATATCCCTCTATTCCCTGCCTATTCATGTGTCTGTCTAAATGTTTCTTCAATTTTGCTTATGTTTCTGCTTGTACCAAATCCCTGAGCAGATTGTTCCAAGCACCTACTACCCTTGGTGTTAAGAAAAAACTTTCCTCACACATCTCCTTTAAACATTTCCCCTCTCGCCCTTTGCCCACTAATAGTTAGCATTTCCTGCCTGAGAAAAAGACTCTGACTATCCACCTTATCCATGCCTCTCAGGATTTAATATACTTCACTTCCATCTCTCTACTTGGTCATTATAAGTCATACATTCAAACTGTGAGAAATGTAACATGCTTATTCAAAAAAAGGAGGCAGAAAGTAGGAAATTATAGAATAATTAGTTTAATTCCTGTCATTGAGACATTGTTGAAATTCATTATTAAAGTAGTAGTAACTGGACATTCACAAGTAAAAATGAAATCTCTCAGAGTCAGCATGGCTTTATTAAGGATAAATTATATTTGATTAATTTGCTAGAGCTCTTTGAAGAAATAACAAGCAAAGGGGATAATGGAGGTCGTGAAGATGTGTATGTGGACTTCCAGAAGGCATTTGATAAGGGTTCACATAAAAGGTTAATGCACAAGCTAAGATCACATGTGTTTAGACGTATTATATTAGCTGGAAAGAGGATTAGTGAACCAACAGGAAGCAGAGATCCAAGAAAATGTGTCTTTTTCCAGTTGACAAGCTGAAACTATTAGGGTACCACAGGGCTCAGTCCTCAGGTCCCAACAACCTGGGTGTGGGAATAGAATGGGCTATATTCAGAAGAGGTGGGAAAATAAGTTGCAATGAAGGAATAAGACGTTTACAAATGGTTTTGAATAAGTTAGGTGAACCGGCCAAAATTTGGCAGGTGGAGTTTAAAGTGAATAAGTGTAAGGTCAGAAGAATAAAAGTCAATTTATTATCTAACTGGAGAGAAGCTGTAAAAGTCTTCACTGCAGAGGGATCTGGGTGTCCGTGTTCATGAGTCGTAGAAAGCTAATATGCAGGTGCAGCAGGTAATAAGGACGGCAAGTAGGATTGTTACTTTGTTGAGGATTAGAATTTTAATTAATTGTATTCTGTGCCAATGGTTTACCACTGTACATGTAGCTAGAATCTAAGTATTTGTAGTAGATAGTGATTCTTGTGAAGTACAGAAACCTGGGTCCAAAAATCAGATAAATTGGAGAATTGTGTATACATATCATAAAATCTGTAATTTTTGTTATAACGCTAAGAGTAGCAGAGCTTGATTCCTAGTCTGATACTTCAGTGAGTAGTAACCCTATGTGAATAATTTTGTCAAATGACCTATAGTGGTCCACAATGACTTTGGACTTGAATTAGAGGGTCCCATTACTAGAGATTAACCAAGGCTTGATTTAATTCAGGAGAGGAAAGATCAATTTTTGATGAAACAAAGTCAGAAAACATGACAACAATCACTGTGAAAGGTGCATGTTGAAACAACTAAATGTGTTCAGATGCTTGAGTTGCATCTTATCTCATTCTGATTATGGCCAGCCAGCCCATGCCCAGGGATGCCAGCATGACAGATTAAGTGATGTGACACTTACACTTAAATACTTTCATTGACTTTCAATGGTGTCCTTTCAGTCTGAAATTTGACAGTGCATACATGAGTGATGGCCATAGGATCAATGCAGGTTAGACAGTCAATGTTCACAGAACAGCATACCAGCAAAGGAGTCAAACTCTTCAGGAATACTGGACAAGCAGGAAAATTGAAAAGGGATGAAAGTAGTGGCAGCAATCGTTTGAGATACTGAGAGACTATGAGAAGGTACATTAAGGATGTATAAAGTTTCACACATCATCACCCAGGAGACCATGCAAAAAATATTACATGGAAACATCGAAAATAAAAGCAGGATTATGCTCTTTGACCCTTCAACCCAGCTATGCCATTTAATATTGTCTTAGCTGATCATCCAATTCAGAACCCTGTTCCCATTTGCTCCCCATATCCTTTGGTCCTTTTAAGTATGTCTATTTCCTTGAAAACAAATTTTTTTGTTACCTCATGTGGCAGAGAATTCCACAGGCTCACTGCTGTTGGGTTAAGAAATTTCTCCTCATCGCATTCCTAAATGGTCTACTGTATATCCTTAAGTTGTCATCCCTGGTTCTGTATGTGGTGGTCAGAGGAAACATCATTCCTGTGTTACTCAATCAAGTCATGTAACAATTTTATAGGTTTCACCCCTCATTTTTCTGAACTCTAGTGAATATATTTGTAACTAATCCAGTCTCTCATACATCAGTAAGGAATCAGACTGGTCAACTTTTATTGCATTCCCTTTTAGCAAGAGCATCTTTCCTCAAATAAGGAGACCAATACTGTCCGATATGGTTTCACCAAGGCCCTATACAATTGCAGCAAGACATCCCAGTTCCTGTCCTCTTGCTATGAAGGCCAACATACAATTTGCCTTCTTCACCACTTTTTAGACTTCTATGTTTATTTCCATTGACTGGTGTACAAGAAACACCAAGGTCTCATTGCACCACCTCCTTTCCCAATCTATCCCCATTCAATCTGCTTTCCTGTTTTTGCAACCCAAGTGGATAATCGCACAGTTATCCACATTACACTTCATCAGCTATGCATTTGCCTACTCACTCAACTTGTCAAAATATTCAGAGTCCTGTCAAGTCCTTTAACATTTTAACAAGAATTTTCCAGCATTTCTCTTGAACTTGGAGTGTTTTCATTTGTAGAAATAGTAGGGAGGTGTAATGTCACTGGACAAGTAATCCTGGTCTTTTTTACAGTAACACTCAAACACTCATGAAAGATTCTCAGAATAAATCATAGTCTTAGTCTGTGGAGAAACATTAATCAAGGTCAATAAATATTAATATGTTTTTCACAAAAAAAATCATTGAGCTAAATCAGATAGAAATAAATATTAACTCCTCTATTTTTATTCAATTATGCAAAATCTCCTTGTTTAATTTGATAAGGCAGTTGAAAGTGAAATATTTGATCATCATCTGTACTATTTAATGCATTGTTAAAGAAACAGTTTTCTATTATTCAATATTACAGCTTGGATTCAAAATCCGCACACAAAATCAGCTACTTGTATTAAATGCTTGTCAAAACAATCTGAATTCCTATTTGTTTTAATAGAGTATAGTTTCATCCTGTAGATTTATGTTATAATAAGATGTCATACTCTGTTTTTGTTCAAGATTGCACCCCACTGATGATCTTCGGCAGAAAGAAAATAGCCTTTTATTTCAGCACCCTTCTGCAAGGAACCACCTTCACAATGGTGGTGCTGAGCATGACATATCAGGATCTTTAGTTCAATGCAGTGACAGAGAAACAGGGAGGTGGTAGTAAAGCATCCTCAAAGAATTTGGGAAGCTAGAGACTTTGAAAAGCAAAGTTCACAAAAAAAACGATCAGAGGAAAGTTTCAGAGAATCAACAATTTATTAAGTAAGACTGTGAATGGTCAGATTATGAGCTCAGTATTGGCAAATCTCTAGTTTTTGTATTGCTACTATAATTAAGGTATGTATTCATACCTGAGCAAGCTTCTATGTAAATATTTTGCTCAGAGCTGGCCATGGCTGTATTGTGGTGGAGGCTATGAGAATATCCTTCTCTGTTTCTCATTTCAATATGTTTACTGGGATAACATGGATAGATGCAGGCATTGCGGAAGTAGCTGGTCAATATAAATATTTCAGCTATGAATTCTGAAAATAGTTTTGCATTATTTGGATATAAGGGGCTGGTTATAAGGCATTAACTGCAAGCTTCAGGGTCTTGTTATTCACCTCAAATCAAGGGCACTGCAATTGTGGGGAACGGGCAGCATGGTGGCTCAGTGATTAGCACTGCTGCTTCACAGCGCCAGGGACCTGGGTTTGATTCCACCCTCAGGCAAATGTCTGTGTGGGGTTCGCACATTCTCCCTGTGTCTGTGTGGGTTCCTCAGAGTGGTTCGGTCCAAAGATGTGCAGGTTCGGCGAATTGGCCATGCTAAATTAACCATAGTATCCGGGGATATATAAATTAGTTGGATTAGCCATGGGAAATGCAGGGTTACAGGAATAGGGTAGGGAGAGGTCTGGTGGGATGCTCTTCAGAAGATCGGTATGGTCTTGGTGGGCTGGATGGCCTGCTTCCACGCTGTCGGGATTCTAAGAACTGGATAATTAGTGAAAAGCACTGCTGAACTAAGGACAGCAGGCAGCTTCCTGAAACTGGAAGGCCAACTGGAACTCCCCTACTCCTACCCAACAGGCAAGCAGCAACAAGATGATGCAAGTAATTGTTAGAGAGGGTTCAAATAGGCACACTCGGTCCAACTTCTTCAAATTCAAACTAAATAAGGCCGTCTTTGGCTGGGCCACCATTATGCATTAGTATATGTGGAGGGAGAGATGCTGTAAGGGCTAGAAGCAAACAGCAGTGGAACCATTCCTATAGGGTGCCCTGTGGCACTCAGTATAATTTGGGTGGACAAGTATAAAGTGTACCAAGCTGATGTGCCAGCTACGGCAGGATAAGTAAGGAGTTTCTAGTCTGAAAAGAGAGTTTGGACAAGGATGGTAGCCAAAGAATCCTACTCACACCTCATTGGACACCTCTGGATTTTTATTCATACATTTGTACATTTACTAATTTTGAGGGAGGATGATACTTCATAGCGATTCATAATAGAATTGGGAAACCAGAATCATTTTGTATTGTTATTTGTCTTTCCTGTTGTGGGTTGCTCTCTTACTGCAAAGTCAGAATAAAGGGTTTGGGTCTGCAGTGATTGCAATGAAGCTAGCCAGATGGGCCTCATAGAATATGAACCGAAAGAACTACAAATGCTGTAAATCAGAAGCAAAAAGAAGTTGCTGGAAAAGCTCAGCAGGTCTGGTGGCATCTGTGAAGAGAAATCAAAGTTAACATTTCGGATCCGGTGACCCTTCTTCAGAATGGCTGTTAGACTGATCTAATCAGGGAGCCCTTTCAGACAGATTTAAACAAGAGTGTCAGAAGTTCTATTCACTCTGAGAGCTGACTCTGAGGAAGTTGTCAAGGACTTTCCATGTGTAAATAAAAGTTAACTTGATGACAGGATACTGGCCTCTGTGGAGTTATTTAAGGGTTCTAGTCCTATTCCAAAGGCTGAAGCACAAAAATTGAAGTTGATGAATGCTTTAATGCAGATCTAAGGGACTGTCACACTGTTGGAGATGTCATAAGTTTTGCTCATTTACAGAAGAGCTGGTGTGTTCAAAGCATTTATCCCCCCAGTCCTTCACACAAAAACAAGCAAGCTGGTAATTATCATATTGCTGTTTGGAAGAGTTTTCAATGTGCTGATTGGTTGCTACATTTCCAACATCACAATAGTAAGTGATGACTAATCAATAATGAATTAGGTGTAAAGGACTTTGGCATGCCTTTGGGGTGTCTAAAATGGTGTATACATGACAGTCTGGCTTTCTTTTTAAGGAGCAGAGAGTGAATTCTTCTGGGAAATATGCAGATGCAGTCACCAGATCCTGCCACTTACATGGGTTAAATTGGACTCATGGTGGAGTTAGTGGGAATCTAAAAGAATTTTCAAAGCTGAAATACAAATATTGTCAATGGCTTCCCTTTAATGGGTTGCAGGGAGATAGGATGGTGAAAAACAAAAGGCAGCTAAGTCTTGAGCTGATCAAGTGGAGGTGAACCAATGCTACCTTTATGCAGCAGTTTGTGTTGTGAGTTTGTAAAGAAGAAGGGAGATGAAAATCGGATTCTAAGAATTCTAAGGATTAATGTTGTACCCTTAAGCTCATGTGTGCAAGACCAGTGGGCTTGGCATTTTGTCCTATTTCCTGTGCTGAGCTGAGCTTTCTCAGTTTATTGGTGTGCCCAGTGGTTCATACCTCCTGTTTGCATGTGTAATCATCTTCAGTAAAATTCCCTTGTGCTAAAGGACTGTAAGTCTGATGCCTATTGATCTGAAGCGGATTTGATCATCTTCAGCATTTACGTGCCACCTTGTCCCTGAAGTAGACTTGTATCTAGCTGACTGTGTCAGTTACAGTCCAACAAATGTCACACCCCAAAACTGAGGGGGAAGGGTGCGAGCAAAGAGAAGCAAGAACTGTAATAGCCTATTAATTCAGATTGTTAATTCGGATCTCCCGATAGATTTAAATCCACAGAATGAGGGCTGGTGGTCACATTCACAAAGCAGCAATGTTTCTGTGCAACATTCTCAACCCTTGAAGACTGCCAGTAGGCCAAAATACAGATTAGTCTCCTGAATATTCTTGTAAATGGAACACTATTCAGAATTCTGTATTCAGTTCTAGGCACCACAGGAATTATATACTGTCTTGGAGAGAATACACTACAAGATAATATCAAATGATATTTTCATTATCAGGGTAGATTTATGCAGACAGATTGCATAGACTGAATTTGTGTACACTTGCGAATACATTGGCCTTGCATCCACCATCTCAAACATTCATTCTCTGCAATACCAACACAAAGGAGCAGCAGGGTATACCATTTATAGGATGCACAGAAGAACCTATCAAAGCTCCTTCAATATTTGTTCCAAACATGCAACCTCTATCACCTAGAAGGAGGAGAACAACAGAATGGTAGATAGACTATTCGTTTCCAATTCCTAATAAAGTGGTAAGAATGTCATCACCACCTGCAAGTTCCCCTTCAAGTAAGGGTATACTGAATTGGAAATATATCACTGTGATCTCACTGAAGACCATTCAAAATCATGAAAGATCCTTCCTAACAATATCGTGAGTATACCTAGAAAGAATCACTACTATAATATCTTGGCATTGTTTGACGAATACAGAATATTTACAAAATCTGCTGAGGTAAAAATAATAGTGAACTTTATTAAGAAATATCTTAATACTATGTTGGCATCTTGCCATGTAGTTCAATAAGAGACTGAGCAAGATGACATGGTATTGCATCACTTGCTGTGATGCATATTGTCTAATTGGCGAATTACATTCTTGCAAGTAACTCATATTACATTTCCCCCCAGTCTCTGACTTCCATTTCATTTTCATAGGAACAATCAGTCTCTCTAAATGGTCTTTTGATGGATTTGAGTTCTTCTTCATGTAGTATCTCAGTATTTGCTACTGAGGAGAGTTGGTACATGACGCTGGATCAGCAAGCAGGTGATCATCTGTATTGATAGACCAATGCAGTATTTTGGTCTGTTTGACTGAGTAAATGACTGTATATCCTCAATGTAGTGGATTGCTTTTGGTAGTAACCAGATCTGTTCCATCTCACTAATATTTTATATTAGAATGAGATATGTCTACTGATGTACTGTTTGTTAAATCATTTGTTCAGAGTGAGCTGAAGTGAACTGGCACTTCAGCTCTCTGGTTTGAGATCTGGAAGGTTGCATGCTTTGTGTCATTTGTCATAGTTCCACATCTGACTTGAAGAATGCTCATCCTCTTTCTCACTTAGTTTTTTGAAGTTGTCCAAGCATTGTACTTTGGGCATGGGTGTGTGTGGGAGAGTAGGGAATTGAGTTCTTGGTTTTCTGTGAATTAACTCTGACACTGGATGCATCCACAACATGTCCAAGGAACCTGTGAGCCTTCACATTTATTGATGTGCTTAACTTCTGCTTCCTATAGGTCTTGTACTATAGATGGCACTCTAATGTCATACTCTGTCTGCCTGGATCGGACATCATCCAGATGACATATGGATGATGTCATCATCTAGGACATCCATCCAGTCATCCTTTGATACTTGACATTGTCCTCTGGAATATTTCTGGTGCTAATAAGATGTCAAAGGGTAATATGTACAAACAAAATATTCCAAATAGTGTAATGAAGGTTATGAGCAACATAGACTCTTCATTGAGTAGTAGATGCCAAAAACCATTGTTTGCACCGGGCTTTAAGATTGAACTTCTTCCTGTTTAGTTCAATCCTCAACCACAAACAACATTTTCATTGTCAACTACTTTATTCAGCTACGTAACATCTACACAAATTCAGATCCATTGAGTTTCGCCACCAGGACCATCCCTGGAAACATTTGTTTCTTGGTTTTGTCAAAGGTGAATTAACCCATCCTTCAACCCAGAATCAATTTCTTTCTTTACCTTTGGAAAGCGTGGATAAGGAATATTTCTGGGGCATTGGCTTAGTTTATGGACATGATGTGATTTGTGGTCTTGAGCTCTCCTCGCCCTGTGAACAGTTGTGGAAATTCACTCTGAAGTTTTAAAGCTAATCCTCTTGACTTTATAGTTTCTCTACTCTTCAAATCAGATGTAAGTTAGAATAGGTTTTCCTGCTTAAGAGTGACCAATTGTGGTTCAGCACCACATACAAGGATTCTTTGATTTTTCTTTTTCGACAAAGAAAGTTGCATTCAGCTGTCCTATGATCTTCAGATCTTTCCTTACTAGCCTCTATAGTTTATTTGCATAATAACTGAAGAAAACTTAGCTCCTACAGCTGTTCAGCATCAGAAAGAACCAAAACTGTTGCACTATGTTTAGCTTACAATGTATCTTGTTTCCCTCTAATAGAATATTAGCACTTCAATAGTTCCACTTAGTTCACAGATCTCATGAAGGAAAGGCATCTCAATACCATTGACTTCTTCTATTTCATAGATCTTGCCACCTTTCAAAACTTAGAAGTTACCCAACGTTCTGCAAAATGTATATTTGCTTTTTTTGATGGGACAGTTTACATGCCTGTGAATTTTTTCCAACCTCAGTAGTAATTACCTGGGGCTGTTCATAGATGTCTCTCCTGATTTTTCTTTTCCCCAGCTAACTCTCCTCTTTTATATCGAACATATTCCACTGAGACAGTTGCTTTTGGGATATGGTTCTCCCTGTCAACCTGAATCACTAATCGATTTGGCTTTCTAACCTCCGCTTGACTGCTCAAGTGAACAGTCTTTGTTAAAGTTAAATCATCTCTTGACTGCAAGTGGTCAGAGAAAGCTTCATCGAAGACTCCAACAATTCGGCCCTGCATTAGTTCATCTTTCAACCTGCCATGTTCACAGTTCGCTGCAAGTATATACAGGTCATTTATAAATGCATCAATACTTTCTCACTCGGTCAATTTAGCCCATGACAAAACATTCTTCCATGGATTTGAAGTGAGCATCAAGTGTTTTTCTTATTTCTACTTCATACATGGCTTTCACCTCATTGATCTCCTGTCTGACGGGGATACTCTCTGCACAGCCACACATTTCACATAACTGCTCATTTTAGCAGAGAGGCTCAATGTAATGCAATATCTAGTGAATCTGCAATGCCAATTCAGCCACATTTCTGCTTGATTGTGACCTTAATCTACTCAAAGCATTTTGCTAATGGTAGAGTATTTTTCATACTTTCACTCACTGAAACCGTATAATATTTGTGATATTGTTTGACCAATACAAAATATGTACAGATTCTTCTAAGACAAGAAAATCTTTATTTTTATTCAGAAATGTCTTATGTAGTTTTATCATGCCATGAAATTCTATAGGGGAAAAAGCACGATCATGTGATATTACCATGTATGACAATGTATCTAGTTTTATTAATACATTTCACATTTAGAATTAACCCCTTGAACTACAAATACCATCTTCTCAAGAGCAATTATGGATGGACATGAAGTGCTGATCAGGACAGACACTCATAGATCCATTAATGTCTTTTTAAAAAAAAGGTTAACAGTTGATTTAATTAAGATATTTAAGATGATTAGATAAGATATGGTTAGAAATAGGTTATTGGTGGGAAGAGCATAACGTCCCAAAACGTGAACATTAATACTGGACTATTTATGGGTGTTTCAGTTTGATGATGAGAAACTTCAGTCCATATTAGTGTTCTGGTGTAAAACAAAGGTAGTTACATAGACCAATTCGTTCATCAACTGTCACTGGGAAATTGTTAGAATCTATTATTAAGGAAGTAATGACACAGCATTTGGAAAGTCAAAACACAATCCATCTGAGTCAGCATGATTTAATAAAGGGTAAATTAAGTTTGTCTAATTTGTTAGAGCACTTCAAAGATGTAACATGCAAAGTGTATAGTGTATAGTCCTGAAGATGTAGTATATTTAGACTTCCAGAAGACATTTGATAAGGGGCTACATTAAAGTTTAACACACAAGCTAAGAGCACATGACATAAGGGGTAAGAGTTTAGTTTGCCTCGTGGACTGGGCTGAAAGACTGAGTAGATAGAGTATGGCACTAGAAAAAGCACAGCAGGTCAGCTAGCATCTGAGGAGCAGGAGAAAAGATTTTTCAGGCAGGACCCTTGATGAAGGCCTAAAACGTCAACTGTCTTGGTCCTCAGATGCTGCCTGACCTGCTGTGCTGTTTCCAGCACCACACTCTATCTACTCTGACTCTCCAGCATCTGGAGTCCTCACTATCTTCAAGTGGGCAGAAAGGCTAAAAGGTAGGACAGTTGATAGTTGATGAACAGTTTCTGACACTTAAGCAGTTATACAATTCCTCCCAAGTAAAATACATTCGGAAGAGGAGGAAAGATTGTAAGAGGGAGTAAAATCATCCACAGCTAAGCAAGGAAGTTGAAGATAACTAGGGCAAATTTAAAGCATACCATATTGCATAGGTCAGTAGCAGATTAGAGGATTGGGAAACATTTAAAGACTAATAAAGGGTTACTAAAAAAGTAATACAAGGAGTATAGATAAATTATGAAAGATAAGCACAAAATATAAAAATGGATAGCAAAAGCTTGTATATGTATATGAAAAGGAAGAGAGTAGCTAAAGTGGATGTTTGATTCCCAGAGGACGAGACTAGGGAGTTAATAGTGAGGAACGCAGAAGTAGCAAAAGCTCTAAATCAATATTTTTGTGATGGAGGACACTGATACCATCCTAACGGTAACAGATTATGCAAAAATTGAAGAAAATGAGAAACTCAAAACAATCATCATCATCACCATTCAAAAGTACTGAGCAACCTATTGGGTTTAAAGTCCCTAGGCTGGAAGGTCCACATCCTAAGGTCTTCAAGGAAGTGGCAGCAGAGATAATAGATGCATCAAATATATTATTCCAAAATGCCCTGGATGCAGGAAAGGTTACAATGGATTGATAGAATGTAATCTGTCACCTTTTCTCATAAAGGGAAGCAGACATAAAGTATGAAACTGTAGACCAATTCGTTCATCAACTGTCACTGGGAAATTGTTAGAATCTATTATTAAGGAAGTAATAACACAGAATTTGGAAAGTCAAAACACAATCCATCTGAGTCAGCATGATTTAGTAAAGGGTAAATTAAGTTTGTCTAATTTGTTAGAGCACTTCAAAAATGTAACATGCAAAGTGTATAGTGGAGGTCCTGCAGATGTAGTATATTTAGACTTTCAGAAGACATTTGATAAAGGGCTACATTAAAGTTTAACACACAAGCACATGACACAAGGGGTAAGAGATTAGTTTGGATAGAAGGTTGGCAAACCAACAGAAAGTGCAGAGTTGGGCAGATGTACCTTTCTTTGGTTGCCAAGTTGTAAGAGATCGGTCCTTGGGCCCTAACTATTAACAACCTATTTTAATGATATGGATGCAGGGATAGAATGTACAAAAGCCAAATTTGCAGATGACACCAAAATAGGTGGGAAAATAAGTTGCAATGAAGAATAAGAGCTTTACAAATAGATCTAGGGTGTTTAGGTTAATGGACTAAAGTTTGGCAGATAGAGTTCAACATGGATCATTATGACGTTATCCATTTTGGTCAGCAGAATAGAAAGGCACTTATTATCTAAATGAAGAGAAAGTTCAAAATTTTTCCATGCAGAGGGATCTAAATGGCCTTATGCATGAATTACAGAAAACTAGTATGCAATGACAGCAGGTAATAAGGAGGGCAAATGGATTTTTGGGCATTTATTGCTAAAGGAATGGAGTATAAAAGAAGGGAAATGTTACAACTACAGGGTATGGTGAGACTCTATCTGGAATTCTGTGCACAGTTTCAATCTTCTTGAGGAAGAATGTAGTTGCATAGAGGCAGTTCAGAGAAAATTCACCAGATTAATTATAGAGATGAAAGACTTGTTTTGTCAGAAGAGATTGAGCAGTTTAGCCTTACTCACTAGAGTACAGAAGGTTGGGTGCAGAACTAATGGAGGCATATAATATGCTAAAGGAGATTGACAAAGTGGAAAAAGAGTGGATGTTTGTCCTTGTAGGTCAATCTAGAACAAGTTGTCATAGTGTTAGGCTAAGAGGTGACAGATTTAAAGCTGAGATGAGGAGTAATTACTTCTATCAAAGGCTCCTGAATCTGTAAAAATTCACTACCCCAAAATGCAATGGTTGCCGCGACACTGAGAAAATTTAAGGAGGAGACAGATGTACTTTGATTTAATAATGGGAGAGTGGGCAGGAAAATGAACTTGAGGCTGAGATGAGGTCAGCCATATTCATATTGAATGGTGGAGCTAGGTTGAGAGGCTAAATTGCCCACTCCTGTTCCTAGGCCGTATGTTCTCATGTCAGAAACTATTTCTTTAGCCAAAAGATCCAGTAATCAGAAATTCTTCTTCTAAAATGTTGTGGAGGCCCACTGAAAACATCATAACCAAATTATTTTTAATTATTTGCTCTGTAGCAGAAGTGGGTGAATGTAGTTTAATGTATTTAACATACATTTCAGATCAGTAATGATCTAACTGAATTGTGGAATAGGCTGAAAGTGAATAGCGAATAGTGACTAGTGAATAGTCTCCTCCATCACTATGTTCCTAACCCAGGAGGAAAAGGCTATGGAACTATTAAAAAAAAGGTGCATTTTATTGAACACTTGATTTCATTAGCTGCTAAAATATAAAGGAACTGTCTAGACTGAGTTGTTGGGAACATGGATCATGTGATGAAATGCATCCACCCAAAGTTGTTACTTGTTTAACTGGAAAATAGCTGCAGTTAACCTTGATTCTAAAATGCCAGACATTACTGTATTTAGATGAAGCATTCAATTCTTGGCATCACACCTCAATGGAACCTGGAGGTGTGCAATGTTCATTTGAAATGTATTCTGAATCCTACTTTCATCTAAATCACAAAATTTCTCCCAGTCAGATAGCCTGAAAGCAGACTTAGCAAGTTTTTCATATTGTGAGACTGAAAAAATCCCCTTAGCTCTCACATTGTACAGCAGGGAACCTCGTGTCTCTGGGACATTATCCATCAATAGCAAATCACCAGGAAAAGTGACTCTTCAAATAAAGGGTAGTGCACTGTTTTATTTTTTCTGAAGCAATGCATTAAAGTGATATTCGTTCAGAAGACTATTTAACGTCAGCGATTCTGTTCAAGTGGTGCATTTCAGTGCTCATCAAGGCTAGTTTCCACTTGCAGACACCATGCTTTACGCCAAGAATTCAATAGGACTGATAAAGCACAAAATAATAGCAATAGATGCCTGAGAGTAAATGGTCAATGGTCTGATTGAAAGGTTCAAATAGTGAAGACCTGTTTATAAATACAAGCCCAGAAATAGATTATGGGCTTAGAGACACTCTTGTTTACATTATATATTACAAATGATTCCGTGTTCCATCAGTTCTTGATGTCAGGGAGCAGTTGCCATGCAATTTCTGATTATGTGCTCTCCAAAGCATTTATATTGCAAAAGGATTAATGATTACAATGTTCTAACCATGTATATTGATAAAACATTTCCAATTGAACACTGGATATCCTGCCAGAGGTTGACATGCTTCATGTTTATTTTCTTTGATTTTTCTTTCTATAATAAAGCTTTGAAAAGAACAAACATTTTTAAAAGTTGTAGACAGGTGCAATTGGATGTCCTTTGAAACTTGACAGGACAATTGTAATATGTGATTAACCCCACTTTCAAATGATTGGTGTATATAGCCAGTGCTGACTACACTGTCCATTGGCAGAGTGAATCAACAGTAGACCCAATATGGTAACATCTTAACACAACTTAAATCTAGCCACCATTGCCTAAAGCCAACTTTGTCCCCTTAAAGAAGAGATATATTGTCGCTGGAAGAAGTGTCGGCAGCCAGTCAGGAAATGAATCTGACCTGGGAATCTGTGAAGAATAGCACAACATAGTAGTAAATGGCTTTGAGATTTCAGGTACATCTCTGGAGATGTTGGTGGATTAGATCGAAAGCAAGAATGGTGTTCTGTACATCCAGTCAGCCAGGAGGCCTATGTTCAAAAGCCAGAAGAAGTACTTAGCTGTGCAGGCCAAAGCCTCAATTCACATCCCAATGAGCTGGCTGCAGTTGAGTGATCTCATATGTGTGATCATGATTTGTGAAGTTGTGAATGCGTCTTTGAATGCCACATTCCACCAACTGCATTGTTAGATTCTAACCGTGCTCAATGCACAACATCCCCATTAATCACTCACCGATAATCTCTACTAATAAACTCTTAAATAACATTCGTATGATTCTTGTCTCCCTCACAGATATACTGCTCCAAGTCTCACACCCACAATTCATGGCAGCTATGACAGCCAAGTGGACAGCACTGTTACACATCCTTCTCTCTTTCAGACGGGGTTCGGATGGTCTATTTTGGCCAAGCAAACATTTAGATGATCAGTGACAGAGAAAAGGTAAGATGTGGGGCAGCTGATGCTTGGGGAAATGGTATTGAGTTACTGGAATCATACTAAGATGAGCTCATCATGAACAATCTGTGGTTATAGGTTGCCTCCTTTCTTCTTCTTTCACCATTTCCTTTTCACTTAATTGTCATCTCATATTTTTGACATTTGGATAGGTTGCCAATTCTTGGTTGATCTTGAGAGGTGAGTGGCCTTGATTGGCTGCAGTTCATGTGGATTAGATACACATCTTTCCTGACAGCCTATCTTCAGGCATCCAGTTAACAGTGAGAAGTTTCCATGCATCAACACCAATATCAGTTAACTTTAGATCTTAGTTGCAGATTTTTTTTTATTGTAAACGTGGATGACTTATTGGTCTTATGCCAATGGCAAACTCACAATAGAGAATGTACCTTTGGAGATTGGCTGTCATGCATTTGGCCCAAATGACCCAACATTTGGAATCACTGCTGACTTCAGAGGGCAATGGGCAAGGATTCCCGCACACTGGTCTACTTGTTGGTGGTTGGTGGCCCATTGGACTGAAATGGAGCCAGTGCTGGAAATGAGAGCTCTCATAAATTACAAGCAAATCCCCAGAGCTGTCAGAATCACATCTCAGCCGATCTCTGGGCACAGTGCCAATCGACTTATTGGACCCTCTGGTGCCTCAAATATATGTAAATAGCTTCTTGTGTTAGTAAAATGCCTTGCATTTGTCAGAACTGTCAGGAAAGTCAAACTCCAAAATTTGCTTGTTCTCCATATGTTAACTGAATGACTTCAGTAACTATATACGCAATTAAAGATTTTTTTTATGAATACAGTATATTTTGAAATTTAAAAAAAAACAAGTTGATACTGTGCAATGGCTTGCAACCTGCTACAGAATTGAGAGATGCTGGAAGGATGTATTAAGGAACCAAGACAGCAAATGCTCAGTAACAACCAATGTCACCTCTGAAGACAAAAATGTGTGTGAGCTTAGTAAGCAGATGGAAACATGGGTCGAGCACTACCTCAAACTCTACGCAACAAAATGTATTGTCACAAAGAAAGGGTCTCAGTGCATTTCCAGGCTTTCCTGTCATGAAAGTGTCAGACACAGCACCATAATGCTACACAACAAGTCCATCAACCACTTTGCCAGTGGTAAAGCTCCAGGAAACTATGGTATTCTACCAGACCTCAATAAAAATAGCAAACCAACACAGCTACAGCATTTTTGTGCTTCTTCTGTAAGGAAAGATATGTGCCTCAAACCATGTAAGATGCAAAAATTGTGCACAATGCAAGAGTGAAAGTAAAATCAGATTGAGAAGTTGAAGTATTTTTAATGTGATTTGAATTGGTTTGTAAATGACAAATTAGACATGAGCAATAGATCCTGCTTCCTGGTTTTTATCAGAGCTGCTTTTTATGCTGACTATAGGGGAGGTGTTGCCCTAGTAGCATTATCATTAGACTGTTAGTCCAGAGACCCAGTTATTGTTCTGGGGACCTGTGTTTAAATCATGCCATGGCACTTAGTGGAATTTGATTTCAATATAAAAATCTGGAATTACATGTCTAAGGATGACCATGAATCCGTTATTGGGTAAAAACCATCTGGTTCACTAACGTGATAGAGGAAAGGTAAGATGTGGAACAATTGGTGATTGGAGAACTGGTGTTGAGTGTCAACAGCTCTCTGCAGTCACAAACTCCACAGGTTCAAATACTCAGAGAAGAAATTCCTCCTCATCCCTGTCTTACACAGGTGACCCCTTATGCTGACATTATATCCCCACAGACCAGAGATTGGAAGTATGAATGACCATTTTTAAAATTCAGGTTTGTGGAGGAGGGATTTATCATGCCTCGGATCACCCAACTCAAAAACAAAAACCAGGGCCTAGAGCTGCTGTTGTTCAAGGATGAAATCCTCCATCAACTTCTTAAGATAAAGGCCAATAAAAACCATGATAACATTATCCACATCCTGGAATAACAAATAAAACAAGAAGCACTGACTTATGTTATGTGTGTGTAATATGAGCACTTAGTAAGACCAAATTTATATAACCAAGCCTTTTTCATTCTGCATGTAAACCTGAGTATAGAACATTCATGTTAGATTGGCAACATGCTTTAAAAGGAGATGCTGTTTTATAAATACATTTTCTTCACGTCTTGTTGATCATTCATTTGATTAAGTAGGCTTCAACTATTTGAACGTTGAAACAGTCAAGTATGTTCAAAATCAAGGTGAAAATTACCTCAAATGCGATGTTTAAAATGGGAACTGATTTGGGTTTGATGCACAAACTGTGACATCTGTCCCATAGCTCGAACAGGCCACAGATGGCATTAGCAGCTTTGGTGGGTGCTGCAATTTTCCTAAGCTAATATTGTACTAGATTTTCTTTTTACATCTGCAATTTTGTCAATCATTGTAAATCTTGGTTACTTCTGCTGTGTTAAATGTTCCACGAACTTCAGCCAAAAGGCACCTTACACAAAGATGAGAAACCCTTGTCAGGAGCAGTAGAAATAATCTTAACAACAGCATGTACTTGTAAAGGACCACCCAAATTGTAAAGATGATCCAGCTCCCTTCAACAAAGCAATTTCAAACTAAACTGGACACCAAGCCACAGAGGGAGATGCAGCTCAGGCCAGATGACCAAAGGCTCTGACAAAGAAACAAGTTTTAAGGAGGTGAGGAAGAGGCAGGAAGGTAAACATGCTTGGGGTAGGAATTTCATATCTCAGGTTCCCAGACAGGCAAAGACATGGATGAAGCAATGATCAAACATTCAGTGTTTAACAGTTGGGGCAAGTTTGAGGCCTGACCTGAAACTCTGAGCAAAATATCTAGACCTGTGCCACAGTTGAGAGTGTGTTGCACAGCTGGAGGTGCCAGCTTTCAAAGCAAGTGAATATAAAAGATTCCATGGACAGAAAAGATGTCTTGGTCAATATTTATTCCTCAACCTCAAGCTGCACTTACTATATTCCATGCATTTACTATAATCCATGAGGTGCACATGGGTAATAAATGGGGCTGGAATCCATCAGCTGAAAAACTAAAGCATTTAATTAAATAAACTATGGTATTACAATGCACAAACAGTTATAAAATCATAAAGTCAGAAGAAGGCAATCAGCCCAACAAGTCTTTGAAAATCTGTTCTTTTAATTCCAACCCCCTGAAAGAGATCAGTTTGAAGCCTTCTTTGGGATCAAGGTTCTTGGGATTGAGAACCAGCTCCTTCCCACCAAGAGTTTCTGAACAATACCAGTGGCCACCAGCCATAAATTGCAGGCAGCACAAATCGGTAACTTCCCCAGGGAGAGGGCTGGTAGTGCCATAGGAGCCAGGTGAATGTGGGCAGACTGTGGGGTTGTAAAATGGAGAGCATGTGAGAAGTTGGGGGTGGGGGGTGGGGTGGGGTCACTAGCAAGGACAGGGTGGCTTGTCCCCTGTTGTTCCCACTCCAGCAGGTGCTAAACAGGATTTCCTTCTTTGACTTCCGCCATAGCAACTGCCTCATCACCATTGGCTTATTACTAGAGGAGGCAGGATGAAACCTTTAATTTGTTAATTGCTCACTTAAAGACCTCAAATTGTGACAGGGCAAGAAGATTAGCTATAGGCATTCACGTTTCATATTTAGTTGGGAAGACAGTGAAACTCTTGCCAAAAAACTTTCCATCTGAGTAAATGTTTCCCTGCCTTCAAACAAAACCTCAGGACAGGGCCTTAAGGTTACTTCCTACAATGGTCCTTTTTGTTTGCAGAAGATTAGAGGAGCTCTGCCTGGTGCCTAAGTCAATATTTTCCCACATACACCTCAAAAACTGAGTATCTGCACATTATCACAATTGAGCTCAATGCAAATCAGCTTTCGTGTCTCCTGCAGAAAGGTGACTATGGTGACAATATTTCATTGGTTGTAAAGCATTTTGGGTCTGTCAGCGGTTGTGAATAGGCTATAGAAATGTGAATTTACTTCTTGAAAATTGGTTGAATGGTTCTGTTACAATAACAGAGAAAGGAATTTCAAGCAAAATGCCAGTTAATGCCAGTTTTGCTGAAGAATATCAGATTGTCTCAGATCACCCCCACTGAATTCTAATTTGGTGCTGCTATTAACATAATTTACAATAAACAAAATGAACAGCACAGTTTGTGTGAAAACATAAAGAGTGCTTCCACAAATACACTGCAGCTTTCATTTAAATAAATACAAGAAGCTTTTTGATGAGGTTAGCATATGTTGCTGGGTAATAATGAGAATTTGATTTTTGATTGTTTGAAAATTAAACAAGTGTAGAAACAGCGGGCAGCCTGGTAACTCAAGCTGTTGAGCAATTAACTTAAAACCAAAGGGTGATGTGTCACAGGGTTGACTGTTACTCCAGCTCTCTCACCTACATCAGGCATTGTATGTTTAAGAAAGAGAAGGCTCCAAACCTGGCCAGACGCACGAGAGAGGGGCAAACTGGCATTATCAAACCAGCTTTGCTTGGTTTATGCCCCCCTCTGGTTGGTTTTCTTAAATCAGTCACTAGTAGCAGTACTAAAGAAATCTGTACTTAAAACAGCCTTTATCATATCGGCTGGGATAACGTTGTCATTAATGTTCGTAGTAGGCAACCTGTAAGAAGAGCATTATCATTGCACAGGATTTTACAGCAAACAAACAGGCTATTTAGTCCACATTTATGTTTATGGCTCAAATGGGCCTTTATACACTAAAATCTGTTTGAGACAATGGATTATATTTAAAATTCCAATGAAATCTGTTATCTCTAGTCCCTTCAATGGGAAATTCCACTGCAAAAGAGTCCATAATTACCTACTGATGCAGTGTGATATTACCTTTATACACAGATTCATAGAATGTAATGTTTGATTGAATGAAATATTGTTGAAACTTGATATTTTTAGGTCAATGGCAATCAATGCTCTGGTGCTTTACCAACCACGTTATTTGCTTTTGTTTATTAGTTTGCTAAATTTTTGTTCCTTCATTTCTCTTTTGCTGTTGACTTGAATGAGTAGCAAGCTGCATTCCCAGGCCATTACCCCACTGCTCGCTGACCAACATTGGCTCTTGATCTACAAAAGCCTTAACTTTACATTTCTCATCCTCTTGTTCATATCCCTCTATGGCCTCAGCTCTATCTGATTCTGTAATCTTGTTGAACTCATATCCTAACTCTCTGGGATCTCTGTGTTTGTTCAATTCTAGCCTCTAGTGCAGCCATATTTCCATGAAACGTTGGCCTTGCCTCTAGCAGTTTAGGACCAAGCTATGGAGTTTCCCAGTAAATCCCACCAACACTTCAGCTTTCCTCCTTTAAGTCTTCCCTTGAAACCCATCTGTCTGTCCAAACTTTTAGCTTTATCCCAAAATTTCTTTATGATGGTAAACTCCCCCGATGATGTCCCAGTAAGTTGCCCCAGGGTGTTAACGCAGCAAACAAATGCAGGTTTTGTTTTTGCATGATCACAGTTGAAAATTGAATTGTGAATAATTTCTCTGTCAGCCAACAGCATTATCTCCTCCACACCTGCTATACCTTTATCCCAGTCACAATTCATAATTTTGTCAGCTTTTGTTCCTCAACTTCTGATAAACCCCTTACTGTTTTCCTCTTCCCTAACAATCTTGAGGCTGCATTCCCTGCTACCATTTTGATTTTGATATCAGGGGAATAAAAATAGAGAGATTAGTTGCCACCTGGTTTACCTTAAAATTTATCCTCAGTCCAATATCTGACCTTCAGCTCTTTTCCATTGTAATTTTTGACACCTTTAGCTAGGAACATCATGCCTGACAAAACCAATTAAGCTTTTTTGAAAATATTACTGGCAGAGTTGAAAAAGGTGAATCAGCAAATGTGGTGTATTCAGATCTTCAGAAGGCTTTTGATAAACTTGAGGTAGGTAAATAAAATTAAAACATACTCAGGATAATATATTAACATGGATTGAAGTCGAGAGTGTGGTGCTGGAAAAGCACAGCAGGTGAGGCAGCATCCAAAGAGCAGGAGAATTGACATTTCAGGCATAAGCCCTTCATCAGGAATTAGGCTTGTGGGCCAAGGAAGCTGAGTGATAAATGGAAGAGGGGTGGGATTTTGGAGGGAGGTAGGTGGGAAAGCAATAGGTGGATGAAGGTGAGGGAGAAGGTGATAGGTCAGATGGGGTAGTGATGGATGGGTATGGAGGGAGGTGCCGATTTCAAGGCTTGGGACTGGGATAAAGTGGGGGGAGGGAAAATGAGAAAGCTGTTGAAATCCAGATTTATCCCATGTGGTTGGCAGGGTCCCAAGGCAGAATCTGAGGCGTTCTTCCTCCAGGTGTCAGGCGGTAACGGTTTGGCGGTGGAGGAGGCCCAGGAACTGCATGTCCTTGACGGAGTGGGAGGGCGAGTTGAAATGTTTAGCCATGGAGTGGTGGAGTTGATGGGTGCGGGTGCCACAGAGATGTTCTCTGAAACGATCTGCAAGCAGGTGTCCTGTCTCCCTGATGTAGAGGAGACCACACTGGGTGCAACGGATGCAGTAGATGACATTAGGAGAGGTGCAGGTGAATTTCTGATGGATATGGAGGGATCCCTGGGGCCTTGGACGGAGGTGTGGGCACAAGTTGTGCACTTCCTGCGGAAGCAGGGAAAGGTGCCAGGAGAGGGTGTGGGCTGGTGGGGGGTGTGGACCTGATGAGGGAGTCATGGTGGGAATGGTCTTTTCGAAATGCTGATCTGGGTGGGAAGGGAAATATATCTCTGGTAGTGGAGTCTGTTTGAGTGTGGCAGAAGTGGCAGAGGATAATGCGTGGTATGCGGAGGTTGGTGGGGTGGAAGGTGAGGACCAGAGGATGTTCTGTCCTTGTCTTTTGGGAGGGGTGTGGTCCTCACTTTCTTCTAACATGGATTGAAGCTTGGCTAACAGGTTAAAAGCCTGGATTAGGAATAAATGGGTAAATCTCAGGTTGGCATGCTATGACCATTGGGATATTGTAAAGATCAGCACTTGGGCACAGGTTGTCCACAATCTATATCAATGATTCAAATGTGGGGGCCAACTGTAGTATTTCTATGCTTGTAGATGATACAAAACATGGAGGCAAGGTGAGTAGTGAGGAAGATGCAAAAAGGCTTCAAAGGGATTTAGACAGCTGAGGGAATGGACAAGAGCAGGGCAGTTGGAATCTACATGTAAGATTTAGTTAGGAGGAATGAATGTTCAAAATATTTATTAAATAGTGTGACATTTGAAAGTGTTAATGGTCTTTTTTCATTTAGTGACAATTTTTTGTAATATTTCACAAGAAGAAAACCAGTTTTGACATTTAGAACCATGCAATCCTACAATGTGGAAAGGGCAGTTCACCCCACTGACCCTCCAAACAGCCCCCAAGCCTATCCTGTAACCCTGTGTTTATCTTGGATAATCCACCTCGCCTGCAGATACCTGGACAGTATTGGCAATTTAGTGTGACCAATCCACCTAACCTGCACATCTTTGGATGGTGAAAGTAAAGCGGAATCCCACGCAGAAACAGGGAGAATGCCCAAACTCTATGAAGACAGTCACCCAAAGCTAGAATCAAACCTGTGAGGCAACAGTGCTAACCACTGAACACTGTACTGCCAGCTTTAATTCCTATACATTTGTTTTTTCTCTCCCTTTCATTGTCATCATCTTTAGTCAATGTATCTTAAAAAAAAGGTTGTCCTGTCAATTCCCAAGACATGCTAACAATCTGAAGTGTTAGTTCAGCCTTGGTGGTTTTGCTCTTATGTATGTAGGGTTATGCTCATTTGGTCAAATAAGGCAGCCTTCATAAATGTTATGCGATTTCTGTCTGAAACAAGCTGGCTGGGAGGGTGAGCTGTGAAGAGGATGTAGAGACACTTCTATGTAACTTGGACAAGCTGAGTGAGTGGATATGTGCATGGCAGATGCAGTATGACGAGGAGACATAAGGGGTTGTTCATTTAGGAACAAAAAGAAGACAGCTCAACACCATAGCCAGCCAGCAATGCGTGCCTTCCCAAAGTAGATTAAAAACAATTCTGAATGGTTATAAATTGAGAGGGGGGAAATGTGCAACAAGATCTGGGTGTCCTTGTACACCAGTCACCAAAGATAAATGTGCAGGTGCAGCAAGCCATGAAGAAGGCAAATGGTATGCTGGCCTTCACAGTGAGAGGATTCAAGTACAGGAACAGGGATGTCTTGCAGCAATTATAAAGGATCTTGGTGAGACCACACCTGGAATATTGTGCGCAGTTTTGATTTCCTTATTTGAGAAAGGATGTTGTTGCTATAGAGGGAGTGCAGTGAAGGTTTACCTGACAATTCCTGGGATGGCAGGATTAAAATATAAGAACAGGGTGAATCAATTGGGATTATATTCATTGGAGTTCAGAAGAATGAGAGGGATCGTCTAGAAACCACAGGATTAGATTGCTGCAGGAAGGATGTTCCCGATAAGGGTGCAGTCCAGAACCAGGGGCCACAGACTAAGGATAGAGGGGAAACTATTTAGGACTGAGATGTGGAGAAATTTCTTCAACCATTCTATGGAATTCACTCACACAGAAAGCAGTCAAAGCTAAAGCATTACATTTCAAGATGGAATTGAATATAGCTCTTGGGGCTAAAGGGATCAAAGAACATGGGGAGGGAAAGCAGAAACAATCTAGAGTTCAATGATTTGCATTTCTAGGATAACACGTCTCAATGGGCCAAATGGCCTACACCTACTCTTTTCTATGTAACATGGAAATCCTTTAAAAACTATATTTAACTTTAAATGAAAACTGGACTTCAGACAATTGTGTGAGAAAACTGCAAATTGTAGAATTAAACAAAGTTACTTCATCTACACATTGAAACATATATAATGCACCAATTTTAACACATTTCCACTTGCAATGGAGACAGCCTACAGTGCATTACTAAATTGTAACACAAGTAAAGATTACGATAGCTTTGAGATTCAAACTTAACATGGTTTCATCCTGGCATTCAAACCTTACCATGGCATTACAACACTCCCTAGATCTCTCCTCTAACTTTTGCCTAGCTCTTGCCCAGCTCTGCTTCTTTGAGGCCACATTTATTGTGAATGGAACCATCAGATGGAGCAACAGCGAGCACATACAGGAACATAGTGTTGCAATGTGATGCCACTGCCCAGCAACAGAGTGGCAGGAGCAGCTGTCTATCACAAAGATGGCACCGCTGATATAATCACACTGTGGTTATACACACTGGGTAGAAAGAAAGGAGCTTCTGAGAGCTCTCAGATCTTGGCTAATTGAGGAGCTTCCTTTTGAGGAGCTACATTCAACATATTGAGAAAATAACTTACATAATGTGCCAGCTTGCTTTGCAGGACAGCTTGTTGGAGTAGGAGGCACTTTGGATGGAGGATTACACAGTGTTAGTCCTGATTTAATTTAAAGGTGAAATGCTGCCTCTGCTGTGCACAAAACTGAAGGTGAAGGATTACATCAAACAACTGGCATTCTGCAGTCTCTCCTTAGCTCTTTGTTAGGCAGCTGTGTACATGAAAGCACCAATGCAATACATGTCTCTCATCTGGCCATGCACAGAGGGTAATGTCATTATACACAGAATGTAGTGTTGTTAACTCTGCAGATGCATTGTGGCTTAAAGATATCTATTTTCAGTAACTCGCATCCCTGGGCCTTTTGGTGCTTGCGAATGCAGCCATTTTGAAGGCCAATTACTCTGTTTCTTCCTCTCATCCATTGGCTGCCTTCAACTGCCTGGGTCTTAAGGTCCACAATTCTTTCCCTAAACCTCCCAACCACTCTCCTGAGCTGCCATCTGATGAATTATAATCATCTTTAAATATTTTATAATCAATTATTTTTACTTGTTTCTCTTCCATTAAGAGCTCTTTAGAGCCTTACTTCTTTAACCAAGTTTATAACATTCCTGCAAAGAACCATGGAATATTCTGTTGTGATAAAGGGTGTGCATTTTTTTTTTAAAAAGGGTGACGTACAGACTCCCAGCATCAAGTCATGCAACCTCCAAGTCTATGTTGTTGAGATTAATGTTACTGACTGATACCATAGATCACATCTACAAGTGATATAGGAAGTATATTAAAGAGAATAGATAGAGACAGGTTCACATGGTTCACAATCTACACCAATGAAGGCCGGCAGTTTATGGACCTAAACTCTGATAAGCTGAAACCAGATTTGGTTAGAAACACGGGAAGACGTTTTAAAGTAACAATCCTTTTGGTGTTTTGTATCAAGGTGTGGACAGTGGCCATTGTGAACATTTGTTCACTCTGTATTCAATGATTAGTGATTTACACACAAATACAATGTCAAAGATTAACAATATTGGTAATTTGTGAGAAAATATCAGCATATATAAAAGGAAGGCTTGTATGCATGTAACATCAGGATGTCCCAAACATTTTACAGCCAATGCAGCAGCTCCATCACTATTGCGACGTATTAAAGGTAGAAGTGAATTTACACAAAGATCCCACAAACTGCAATGTAAATCAAACCAAACAACTTATTTTATTTTATTGAGCTTGACGAAGGGGTAACTATTAATCAGGATGAAGTCCCCTTCTGCTGTTCACACTTGTGCCATAGGGTCATTCATGCACATTTGAGAGGGCATCTAGAGGACTTAGTTTATGTTGCATGTGAAAGCTAATGCCTTTGGCAAGTCAACACTGAAGTGTTAGCTTGGATTTCATAATGAAATGAGTTTTGAGTCCATAACTTTTAAATAACTAATGCGGGAAGTGCCCAACAACTGAACTACAGCCAATCATCACAATTTTCTACATTGTACAAGTATTGTAATCTCAGTTACTCAGAATTGTTACGTTTCAGAAGGAGGCCCATCATGTCTGTATTAATGTGCTGGACTACAGAATAAAATAAGTTCCATGGGATGACAGAGGCATCTGCACCTTGACAGAAACATAATTCCACCAATCTTTTCCACCTCAGTTTGAGCTTCCCTCTTAATGCCTGAGTTAGTTGTGGAATTAAGCAGCTGAAAAATGAGAGAAATATTATTATTTTGTGTATACTTTTTAAAACTCTTTTTCTGACTTCTTATTTGGAACCAACAGTACAAAGATTTCTAATAAAAATATCACTTTTAAATCACTTCCATCCTACTCTCTGGCTCCTTGATTTAATGCTGATGATCAATAAAATACCTATATCAATAACTTTAATAGAGTGGGAAAATTTCATCCACTAAAGGAATTTATTGTAATAAATTGGAAAGATAAAACTTCCTTCATAGGATCATTCTCAGAATGTTTGACATGAAAATTCACCTGAAGCCTTTGTTTTAGGAATGAGGGGACTGAATAAATCCACTTTCTGATCTTAATGAACCTTTACCGATAATAGCATGTAAAAATACCAGAACAAAGCTCTGACGAAGAGTCATCGAGACTCGAAAGCTTGCTCTCCCCATGGATGCTGTCTGACGCGCTGTGATCTCCAGCATTTGTTATCTTCTGTAAAAATCCTACAATCTTTTAATTAATTCGAAAATCCTTGTCAAACCAGTTTTGCAATAATTTTTACAGTTCCCTCCCACTTTGTAGCTGGTCAATGTGACCTTTTTTTACCAAGCATCTGCCTCTCGCTCTCCCTGCCTTATTTAAAATTCTATTCCCATATTTCCAGACTTTAACAATAATGGCCTTGACTTTATCCTGTTCTAATGATTAAAAGTATTGGCATAAAATTCTGCAGTCTGCTATTTTAACATGTATTAATTGATTGATTTTAACAGAGGAACTAAGCCAAATATTTCGAGTAAATTCACAGATCGGTTGAAATAGTGGAGGGAATTAAAAATGAATTCCTTTTTGCCAATATTTACAGAATAACTTTAAAGTGATTGTTGTCAACTGCCAATTTTATAAAACAGATTAACCAGTCAGATTAACATTGTCAGTACGATTTGACCAGGTGCAACACAGTTGATTTACTTACATTTACTTACATAAGAACTGTCGTACACATCAAAATAATGCATTGTTCTTCGGAATAGAATTATTTATGAACAGCAACAGTTGAAGATGAGGGTTCACTTACTTCATTCTCAAGGACAAATGGGGATGAACATCATGGTCTAGCAGTTAATACCGAGATCATGCAATTTAAAAAGAAAATAGACTGGCACGTTTCTGAATGAATTGCTTGAGTTCGAGTACATTTTTCAACGTTCTCATATTCTGTGTTACACTCCTTGCCTTCTGACATACATTCGTTTTATTTTTAAAAAATCTTTGCAGTTTTTTTTAACAGTTTCTGGGAATTTGCAACAAAGTAATGCAGAGATTTGCAAGATTAACACTGCCGGAGGAGCAAGTGGCAGGTTAAGCTAAAAGGTGGGCTCTGCAGTAGCCAGGATACACGTTCCGGCCAATCTTAGCTGGTGGGAGATTATGGGATTGACAAAGGTCCTGGCATCTTCTAGCCCCACAAAGGAAAGATCATTTCTCATCCAACCAAACCTGGCCACGCTCACCCCACCCCCTCAACTGCTGCCTCCAGAGTCTCCACCCGGATGTCCGTGTCAAACTGCTTGAAGTTCAATAACAGCGGCATATCCTTTTTACAAGCAGAATATTTCCTGATCATTTTGCTTAAATACCTGCAGGGATCAGATATGACAGGAGCGTTTCAAACCTTGACTGTCAATTCATTTATTCTTTTAGCGTGAAGAACCGATTCGGTTCTGTCTGTACCGCTGGGCTAAGTAGGGTTAAACGAGAAGCGGTTTGCAAAATAAGGGAGAAAAAATCCGTATGCTCTGAGCGGAAAAAAAAGCATTTGATTATTTTCTAAACTGCGAGAAAAGTTCACCGCTGAGACTGCCAGCTCTCTGGGTGCTGATAAAAAAAAGTGTTCGCGTAATAAAATTTTAGCCATGCTCTCCTTTTCTTATTGGTGGAGACAAATTATAAGCAATTTTAAACAATTTCAATATGTTTAATGGTCCAAAGTTAAGCTAAACTGTTCCACTCACTGAGTAAAGTGCCAGATCCGTAAACGGGAACGCTGAGCTACCCCAAGAGTGTACTCATTTTAAATTTTGGTTGGAAGCGGGATGTACATGTTTATTACAATTTCAACAAAATGCTAATGTCATTAAACAAATGAGGTTTACGCAAATTAACTGCATTTTAATATTCCAAAGACTATGACACAGGACATTGTGCAACGAAACATTGGCCAGAAGTATCAGTTGCAAGCGTGCTTTTCATTGCTGCAAATCTCAGGAGAATATTTGTAATTAGTATCATTTGCCTAATACTTCAGGTTAATTAGAATATTTAATTGAATAGCTGTAATCTTCAGAGATGACTATATTATGATCAAATTAGTACCATGGTTACGCACACTGATCACTGTTGCAAAGTGGCTTTAACTTCTGCAGCATGTTGTTTCTCGAGTGTATTCCACACACACACACACAGGCGCGAACAAACACACAAAAAAAAATCTGCTTTTTTAACACTTCTGAATTTCAATGAACCATTTGAACTCTGCCATCAACATTTAATTATTTTCGGAAAAAAAATATAAACGTCTCCGCCACAGCTCCCATATGGCGTGTTGGCAAACACACTTCCCCAGCTTGCAGTGTGTAGCAAGATTTCAAACAAGCACTGAATACAGAGGCTTCTCGCCAAAGACCCCCACCACCCATCCTGCCCCTTTCACCAACACCCCCTGCTCCCCTCACAATGTTTACAAATACAGACCATATGAAGCCTCACAGGAGAGGTTACCAGGAAACCATTCAGATGCTATTAGGTACAGATGAGTTGATTTTTACAATGCAACAATGACTTTAATTCTCCAGTGGCTGAGGTAGAGAATGCCTATTCTGCATTCCGTAACTTTTTTGACAAACAAAACTTGGGAGTCAGGATGTAGGGAGTGGGTGGGTTGGGCAGAGGTAGTCGCACATGGATGGGAAATGAAACCATTCCCAATCATGGTTGTCTTGTTCAAATTAATGCCATTCATGCCAGTGCTGAGTAGAATAAAATGAATTGATGACTAACATCTCCAGGTTGATATGTTCCCAGCCATAAGTACCTTGACAGAGAGTTGGGCCAAAACAGATGTGACCCTTTTTCAAGACATAGGGCAATCTAATAATCGGCAAGGTCCATCGTTAGTTGTCCTCTTTTCTGTGGCATACTGGCCAAAGAATGTCTTGTCAAGCCAGTGCAATTTGGACACAGCAACTGAAAATAAAAAACACTCCTGGTACCACTCAGTAGCATTGGCCAACCCTGTGATTAGGAGCAGCCTGAGCAGCATTGAATAAACAATGAAGATTTAATGTTAACTTTGAGATTATTTTATTTGATTTATTATTGTCACATGCTCCAAGGTACAGTGAAAAAAGGGGTGTGATACGTGCTTTACAGGTAGATTGTATTATACAAGTACATCAAGGTAACAGAACCGAGTGCAGGATACAATGTTACAGCTGCCGAGAATGTGCAGAGAGAGATCAACTTTAACATTAAAGAGGTCCATTTAAAAGTCTGATAACAGCGGGGAAGAAGCTGTTCTTGAATCTGTTTGTTCGTGTATTCAAATTTTTATATCTTTTGCCTGATGGAACAGTTTCCTTGAGAAATTAAAACCCAGAAATTTGTTCACTTCCCCTTTTTATACCAGTAATATCTGGGTGGGGCCCAAAAGTTGTTATTGGTTGCAGCCACCATTTCAACATTGAAACCATGTAACATGTTTGTACTTGAACTGGAGATGCAGAGGACTGGAGACTTGAGTTCAACCCCCAGTGTGAATTTAAATTTGGTTAATTAAATAAATCTGGAATCAATGATTAGTGGTTACCAGATTGCCAAAACCACCCATCTGGCTCATTAATGCCCTGAAAGAAATTCTGAAATATAAAAACCAAAGGATCTGCAGATGTTGGAAATTAGTACCAAAAACAGAAATTGCTGGATAAGCTCAGCAGGTCTGGCAGCAAATATGGAGAGATATCAGAAATTACATTTCAGGTTGAGTACTGAGGAAGGGTCTCTGGACCCAGAATGTTAACTCTGACTTTTTTTGTTTCTATTGTTCTTTACCTTGTCTGAGCAAGACAAAATCCAGACCACGTCATATGGTAGATTGTTAATGTCCTCTGAAAAACAGTATTTGTTAGTCTTGCCAGCAAGATTATATATATAATTTCTTAAACATAGTTCTATCAATGATCCTTTAGTGCGAGTTAGTTTGCACAGTGGCTATGTTGCTGGACTAATACAGAAGTCCATGATAATGCACTGCGTACATGGGTTAAAATCCCACCATGGTAACTGATGGAATTTAAATTCAATTAATATATATGGAATATAAAGTTTGACCCAGTAAAGGTTACCTTGAAACTATTATCAAATGTCGTATAAACACATCTGGTTACAAATGTCTTTTTGGGAAGGAGATCTGATATCCTTACTGGCTTTAGCTTATGTGTGACTCCAGACTCACAGTGATGTGCTTGACTCTTATCTTACCTGAAAGAATCTGAAACAAAAAGAACACCACTCAGTTCCATGGACACTTATCGGATGGGTAACACATGCTGCTGTTGCCAATGAACCCCACCTCCTCTGAAAGAATAAAGGTGAGGAATAAACTGAGCACCTTTAAACTCATAAAGAGTTATCAGGCATTCGTATCTCATCTCACAGAAATATAAAATAACAAACTCAACCCCATTGTACTAGGATGCAATGGTGTCATCTTAATTTGATTGGTTGATTAACACAAGTGCTCATTGGTACTGAGGAAGAACAAGCTGCTAATGGTACTTACTGCACAGATCTTAACATTTCGAGGAAAAACTGGTTGAGACGACATCTGGAAGACGTCTCACATTTTACATCAGGTTCCAGAAATTTACACAAACTCATTTTTTGGAATGTGTGTGTTGGGGTGGGGTAAGATTGTCTGCGCATAATATAGATACATTCCCAGCATCTATTGGTGAAATCTGAACTTCTTCTGATGGTGTTTTATGCCTGAATCTTATGTATGGCTGTCATCATGGTGTCAAGACTGGTTACTGCACAGAACAAGGCCTTTCTCTCACTTGTTCTCGGGATGTTGGCATTGCTGGTGAGGTCAGCATTTAATGCCTAACCCTAATTACCCAGAGGACAGTTAAAATCCAAACGCATTGCTGTGCACCTGGAGTCAAGTGTAGACCAGACCAGGTAAGAAGGGCAGTTTCCCCTCTCCAAAGAAGATTAGTGAATCAGATGATTTTTGTAACAACAAGAGGCTATGGCTACTTGGTTGTCAATTGGTTAGCATCTTGTTTCAGATTTTTATTGGAGTCAAATTTCTCCATCTGCCATGTTGGGATTCAAACCCATATTCCCAGAACTTTAACCTGGGCCTCTGGATTACGACACTCTGGATTTAGCCCTTTGAGTCCTTATAGCTCTTAGTAGGAGCATTTACAAACTATTCACATGTTCTGCACCTATTTGGTGGGTTTATAGTGGTGGTCAGGAAAAATCCTAACTCCAGATACTCCTGATATCAACCATGAAGATTGGGTTTGTTACTATTTCTAAAGATCATGGTCTCCATGTGTATCCAATTCTGGTTTGAAAGTCTTGATTGAATCTGTCTCCTCCACAGCCTCAAGAAGTGTACACCAGATTGGAACCAGTTGGTGTGAAAAGAATTATGTGCTGCTTTTAGTTCTGTTGTCTAACCATCATAATGTTAAATCTATTTCTCAACTGTCCACCACTGAGGCCATCTCTCTGTTTTCCGTTCAGATCTCTCATGATTTTGCACACCTCTATGAAATCTCACCTGAAACTTCTCTTTCCTGAAGCGAACAACCCCAGCTCTGCCAAAATGTCCTTCAACTGAGAATTCTTGGAAGTCTTTTCTATAACTTTAAGCTCCTACCTGAGGTGCTGCGCCCAAAATTTTCAAATCAAGACCAAATAAACATTGTATAAAGGTTCAATATAACTTCATTGTTTTGATACTCAAAAGCCTGGATTTTCATGGTCCCAATCAGGATTGAAATAGATATAGAGCCAGAATGTGTATGCAGCCATGCCCAGTTATAGATTCCCAGCTGTAATCCTGGCACCAGATATTTTCAATGGTGTGGGAAAGGGTGTCAGTTTGTGAATACTAACTACCTGTAATTTAAAGTTGCTGACACTATTATAAATAAGAGCTGAAAATGTGTTGCTGGAAAAGCACAGCAGCTTTTCCAGCAACACATTTTCAGCTCTGATCTCCAGCAAATGCAGTCCTCACTTTTTTCTAGACTATTATAAATAAGGCCAGTTCAAATTCCCCTGTAACTCTTATGGAAGCGGCCACAATGAGAAACGTCCCCAGATTTAGCTCTAATGAATAAGTTCATGAGTTTAAATCAGAGTGGTGCTGGAAAAGCACAGCAGGTCAGGCAGCATCCGAAGAGCAGGAAAATCGATGTTTCGGGCAAGAGCTCTTCATCAGGAATAGAGGCAGGGAGTCTCCAGGGTGGAGAGATAAATGGGCTGTGGGGGTGAGAAGATAGCAAAGAGTACAATAAGTGAATGGGGGTGGGGATGGAGGTGATAGGTCAGAGAGGAGGGTGGGGGAGGGTAGCAAAGAGTACAATGGGTGAATGGGGGTGGGGATGGAGGTGATAGGTCAGAGGGGAGGTGGACCGGATAGGTGGGAAGGCAGATTGGCAGGTAGGACAGGTCATGGGGACAGTGCAGAGCTGGAAGGTTGGAACTGAGGTAAGGTGGGGGAGGGGAAATGAAGAAACTGGTGAAGTCCACATTGATGCCCTGGGGTCGAAGTGTTCTGAGGCGGAAGATGAGACATTCTTCCTCCAGGCATCGGGTGGTGAGGGAGCGGTTGTGGAGGAGGCCCAGGACCTGCATATCCTTGGCAGAGTGGTAGGGGGAGTTGAAATGTTGGGCCACGGGGCGATGGGGTTGATTGGTGCGGGTGTCCCAGAGATGTTCCCTGAAGCGTTCTGTGAGGAGGCATCCAGTCTCCCCAATGTAGAGGAGACCACATCGGGAGCAACGGATACAATAAATGACATTTGTGGATGTGCAGGTGAGAAGTGTGTTTCCTGCCTTACACGTCATCAGACAGTACTTCAGTTTGAGGTATCCCTGTGTCACCCATAGGATGAAGCTGCTTTACATGTAAAGCATAGCAAAATGTTGCCTGGTTAGTTTTTACAGCTGATGGTTTTAAAACTCTGAATATTTCGAAAGCCTGATGACTACTGGGGTGATGTCTTTTTCAAATGACGACTTTTTACTTTGACACATTCCTGACCATTAAAGAATTGTAATGTATGATTATAGGAGGACCAAAAGTGAATGTGGGTGAGGCTAGTTGGTGCAATGGTATGAGGAGGGGTGCAACTGGGTTTGTCGCTGGGAGGTTCGGGATTGGGGGGTGCAGGCGATGGCAACAAATGGGGTGGGACGTTATAAAATAGATCCAGATGTTTCACTTATTGTTTCAAGCAGTTGATGCTCTCATGAGAGAGATGGGCGTTGAAACAGAGGCAGAAAGCCAGTCTCCAACTCATACCCATCTCCCCAATGCAAAAGTAGGGTAGGTGTCTCCTTGAAATGGAAATGAGGTCATGGAATCTATAACATTCCCAAATCCAGGCACAATCACAAAAATCTGCATCTATATTACTATTTATAAAGCTCAGGATCCTCAATATCATAATAACCACTTTCTGAATATGACTTCATACCTAAAACAGCTTTGGCAATGGGTATACTGTCAAGCAGTTTCTTTGTTCCAGCATTCATTTTAAAATATCTATCCTTTAGTTCACATTAACTGTGACACTAATCCCTGAATTCTAGAATAACATTATTAATTTACATTTCCAGCTGTTCGTGACATTAAGCATCAATGCAACCAACCACTGGTACCTTCTGCTTGGATACTCTGATGCTCCCAATTCTCCTTTCTGTACTGGGTTCAAGCGCCTGGTTAACAGTAGTTGGGAATGAACCACCCATAAGACGTAACAAGAAACAAGACTTTTTTTTGGCATGAGAGCAATGGGTACAGATTACATTAGCTACTTATACTACTTATGCCTAATTACAGAAACTATCAGGAGCCAGAGACGATATGTATACCTGACATCATCAGGATCTCGAGTTGAAATCTCTGTTCTCTACCCAAGAGTATGTGACATCATCAGATCAGGTCGATTTGAATGCAATCTCCAACATTGACTGTTTTAGAACTATTGCCTTATACAACATTTCTTCCCGAGCTTTTCTTCCCCATTGTTAACATTTATATGTTCAAGGATATACCTACTTTCACATTTATCATAGCTCCATCTCTCCCCGTATCTCTGACTTCACAAATTAAGAATCCTTAAGGTTTCAGAATTTCTCTCAAAACCTGTTTTTGTCAAATTTAGAAAATTGGTAAGTCTTTGTATTGAGGACTGATTACTTTGATTCTGATCTCCTGTCAATCATCTCCTCACTGGAGAATCTTGGAAATTCTTTGTGGAGGATGTAATTCCTGCTAAACCCAGTATTTGGTCCAACAGCTTGTGTGGAGGACCGTCGATCTCCTGAATTCCCATGCAGAAGAATTTTTCCCTTTTAGCTCAGGTTTTTACCTCATAGAATCATCTGGAGGACATTTCATTTCATGAATTTTTAACTTGGAATATGCTGCTCTTTTGAAACAAGTACTTTTCTCCTTACAATGGCCTAGATTCTCAGACAAGGCAATTTCTTATTCCTGACCGCGTCGCGAAAGTGTAGATGTTAGTTTGGCTTGCGTTAAGTTGCATACAGTCAATCTCCATTTTGTTCAAATAAATATTCTGACTCTGCTGAAGATTGTTAACATCTGTGTTGAAGTATGCAAGCTTTTTCCTTTAACCTATTGAGTAAGTTGGATGACTACATTCGCTCTTTCTGAATACCTTGCTGACGAAAAAGACATTTGAACATCCTCAGTTATGGCACTCAAGGATTGCTATTTAATTAACATTATCTATGTCACTGTTACTGATTATTCTTCCTTGGAAGTCAATGGATTGATCAGGAACTTGCGTTAGCTCATGATCCAGCAACAGAATCAAATCTACTGCACCAATTTGACGAGTGGACTACATTGCCATCTGAGTAACTTTAATTAAAGATTCATCAGTGAGATCAAGTGGACTATACCATCCTTTCTTGTTCTCATTATTCTCTTTTCCTGGCAAACTTTGCTGATTTTTATCTTCGAGAGTTTCCTCAGTGACGATAAGGATGGAAAATATTTCAACAACTCCCCTAAATTCACAGCCTACCTTCCTGAGCAGTATGCAACAACTTGTGCCAGTTCCATCTTTGAAGGCCTGTGGTTCACCCAGAAGTCTGCCCTGCACTGTTGCTGTCCTTTACCCCAGACATGGCAGACAAGGGAAATCGATGCCATGCTTTACTGGCAGATCTCGAAGACCCTGCTGAATGGAGGCCATGAACTGTAAAACCTGTGCCCACACCTCCTCTCTCACCTCCATCCAAGCCCTAAAGGAGCCTTCCACATCCATCAAAGTTTTACTTGCACATCAACCAATAGCATTTATTGTCCCTGTTGCTCCCGATGTGGTCTCCTCTACATTGGGGAGACTGGACGCCTCCTAGCAGAGCGCTTTAGGGAACATCTCTGGGACACCCACATCAATTAACCACACTGCCCTGTGGCCCAACATTTCAACTCCCCCTCCCACTCTGCCGAGGACATGGAGGTCCTGGGCCTCCTTCACCGCCGCTCCCCCACCACCAGACGCCTGGAGGAAGAACGCCTCATCTTCCGCCTCGGAACACTTCAACCCCAGGGCATCAATGTGGACTTCAACAGCTTCCTCATTTCCCCTTCCCCCACCTCATCCTAGTTTCAAACTTCCAGCTCAGTTACTGTCTCCTTAACTTGACGGCCTGCCTATCTTCTTTTCCACCTATCCACTCCACCCTCTCCTCCTTGACCTATCACCTTCATCTCCTCCCCCACTCACCCATTGTACTTATGCTACTCTCTCCCCACCCCCACCCTCCTCTAGCTTATCTCTCCATGCTTCAGGCTCACTGACTTTATTCCTGATGAAGGGCTTTTGCCCGAAACGTCGATTTCGCTGCTCGTTGGATGCTGCCTGAACTGCTGTGCTCTCCAGCACCACTAATCCAGTATTTGGTTTTCAGCATCTGCAGTCATTTTTTTACCTCAGACCATTCCAGCCTGGTCCAAGGTTGCCACTGGATCAGTGCTGTCTCAGCTATCTGAAAGAACGCACAACACTGCATGAAAAAGAAAAATGCCCACTCTGCAAGGGTAAGTCCCACCTTTTCTCTGTTCCCTCACATTCACTCTATCTCTGCTACTGCACCTATCTCCTCACAAGGCTCATGCACTGTCACTCTCACTATTGCCTGTAACATCTTCCTCACTTGATCACATCCACCCCAAATCCCCACACTGCTCACCCTGCATGCCCTCTGCACTGCCTACTCACCTGCTCAGGACACTTCCCTGCATGCACCAGCAGTAGCTGTGCTACACACTTATATCTTTCCGAATACATGTCCCTCTGTAATTCAACAAGGAAATCAGCTGACAATAGGACAGAAGGAATCAAGATGTATGGTGGGTTGCCTGATGTTCAGCTCCTCATCTCTTGTATAAAGAGGATGTTGACTCTGACCAGTCTGAGCAGGCCCTGGACTGGATTCAGAGGCTGCCTTTGACTTATTGTACCAGGACCCCTGAACAAAGGCTACCCCTTAGGCTTGACTAAAATCTGCTGACAACTATGACAAGTCTGTGCTAAAGAGCAAATCAAGATATGAGTGATATGAGCCTGGTATCTATGGCTGAGGGGCAATATGCAAAAGGGCAAGCCAATACAAGGGATGCTGTGAAGATCCAGCTCACTGGCTAACAGTGACCGTGAGCTGTGACAGTGAGCAAAGAGTGCGGAGATGCAGCCTGGTCCATTAATGGATTGGATGCGACATTACAATGACAGTTGCCAATGTAGCACTGACGTGTAAAAGCATTCCTTAAATGCATCAGAGATATGCCATGAAGGTTCTGAGAGGCTGGCACATGTTGGATACCCATGAACATGAATAATGGTCGTATGAAGCCAGTGCCCATGGAAGATGTTTTGAGATGTTTCTGTTCAGTGTCCAACATGGAGGTCATTCAGAGCAAGCTTTGAGCTGAATCTAGCAGGTGCTCACCTTGGTTTCTTTGTTGAATTTACCTGACTTGCTCGGTAGGTTTGGAAAGATGGGAGGCTGGTTATTATTGAGGTGAATTGTGCCATCAACAAAGCATTTTAACAAGCAATAACCCTCCTTAATTAACAATTCATGCTTGTCCAATAAGAATCTCACGGTGTCTCTTATGGAAAACGTAAAAGGAGGTGTGAGTTAACATCAAGATAGGTCTTGCAATACTTGATGCCTGATTCTGCAACAAATACAATAGTCCACGTCACTCAGACCTGGACAGGACTCTGCTCCTTCTTTTTGTATTCCATCACGGCTAGGGAGCTCAATGAAGTCTTTCACTGGTTTTCCCTTTACAGGTTAGTTGACAACGATTCATTTCTGATATAGTTGTTCTCAGGGAACTGATCAAACTCAGACCTGGACAGGATTCTACTCCTTCTTCTTTTTGCATTCCATCACATGTCTAGGAAGCTTGATGCAGTCTTTCACTGGTTGTCCCTTTACAAGTTAATTGACGATTCATTTCTCATGATCAGGGAACTGATCAAACACCTTTTGCTATACCAAGACATGAATGCAAGCTCAAACGATTGATGTGCCGATTGTGAATTAATATATATATTTTCAAATTTCTTTACGTTGCAGTGTTACTTATAACTTACATTTAATTTTGAGTTATTCCACTCGGTATATATAGTTTTATGTCTGCAGACTGTAATTTTGTTTTTCCAGCAATGATGTTTGATCTGATAATACATTGACGTGTGTTCCTGTGTAAAACTTGAAATTAATGAAATGACCATTGATGTAAAGTGTTTTGTCAAACCTGGATTGGTTGAATCTCTGATTCCCCTCAGGAATGCCTCAGGTATCTTTTCAAATGGAAGATTTTCTCCCACATTAAGCCATTTTGTATGAGTATATTTGTCTATTTGCTGCACTGAAACTGTGCTCTACATGTGCACATCTTCTGGAAGTGACCTAAAGTTTTGCAGATGAAAATTCTTTTGATGTAGCTGGACACTATTTGTGCCTGTGAGGCTTTTTTATTTCACTATACTGACACTGACTTTTAGTATCTGCTATTTTGCCTACTCATTGCTTTAGTTTGTCACATATTTTATAGAGTGTTTTTAGCTTATGAAGTGAATAGTTTCTATTCCAGTTTTATGGTAAAGTTGTCCTTCTCATGATTTAACAGTGACTCTTCCTGGTTTCTGATTAGAGTTAAAAACAATTTAAATAGTTTTCTCCCAAATTAAATCCTGTTTAGACTGGAATAAATCTTACAAAAATCATCAATAGTTCCAACAGCATTATCTTATGAAATCTGATGTTAAAAATCCATTGTATAGTTTTCCAGTAATCTGTTGAGGTCATTAATTAAACTAACTATGAATTCCCTCAAAGGCAGAACTCTTAAACTTAATCATGTTCCATCAAGGATTTTATTTGTTTCAGATTAAAGCAATTATCAAAACCTGTTAGGATTTCTTCAGAAATATTTTATTTTCTTTTATATTTTAATGATTTGTAAGATCATCAGCGTCTATGCCTGCTGAATATAGTAGTGAATTTATTTACGCAGGTTGAAAGGTGATATTTTGTTTTGAAGCAATTCAATACCTGAAATGTTTTCTTCAAGATGTCAAATCTTATGTTCTGTTTGCCCCATCTCTGCTGTTTGATTTTTGAAGTGTGTCATTTCTCCACCCATTTTCTTTCTTCATGTAGTTGTTCATTCTTAATAATAAAATGCAAATTGCAATTTGCAGCATCTCAATGCTATTTGTAGTTTGTTGTACTCTAAGCTACTAAACTTTTAGAATTTTAAAAAATTCTTGTTTTTTCAAGTCTCTTTGAGCTTTTAAAATGTGTGAACTCTGAAAAGTTGTTTTCCAACCAAACCTGGAAAATGGGACTGCCTCAACAGATCCTCCCTCTCTGTGTATCTGCCAAGTTTAACTCGCCTTTACAATGCTATTCCTCACCCAAACTCTTTTTTTCACTCTTACCAGCTGTGGCATGAGGGTTTTAGGCTGGAGTACAGCTTTTATCGTGCTATTCCTTCTACAAGCTCCCCAGACTGCTTCTTCACTCAACTGCTTGCTGCTGTAGATTGACTTTCTGAGGAGACTTAAAGCAGCATTGTTCTTTGTCCTCAAAAACGAAATCTCCTGGGTCAAATTGATTATTTTCACCATGATTAACTGGAGGTGTTTAGGCAATGCTTCCTCCCTCCCCCTCCACCATCCCCACTGATCACCATGTAGCATGATTGAAAAACCAGTTTGTGTTTGGGTAGATTCTGTCATCCTCCTTCCTTTCATTACTGGATCTAGAGACCTGTTATATTAACAGTGGTAGAGGATGAACCATTCATGGGCCATAACAGGAAGAAGCACTTGCCTTAAAATAAGACATTGTTCATTACATAATAGTTATAGGTACAAGTTACATTGGCCAGTTAAGAATTGGTATGAAGCCTGTCTGGAGCCAGGGATGATGCCACCGCCCCCCCCCATTGGGACCTACAGGTAGATCCTCTATTCTTAACTCAGGATTATATGATAACATGAGATTGGGTGGAGCCTAATACAATCTCTGACATTAACCCTTTCAGAACCATTACTTTATAAAGCAAATGACATAATATTTCGCTGTCTCGTTACATTTGATTAATGCAATCCTAATCTTCCAAACTGTTCTAAACTGTTATTCATTGCTTTTAAGACCAACTTTTATTTTTCTCATAACAACCCAAAATAATGATGAACATTTCATAGGACTTCCAAGCAAACTGTACAAAAGAACTCATTCCATGAATGAATGAATTGGCACATAAAAAGCATTATATTGTATTAATCATGTTTTATGTACATTTAGAGACTTCCATCTGAGAATTCCTTGTACTGTTTGTCCTTCACCTTTGAAAGTTTGTGGCACTTTAAAATGTTAAGTCATTTTGTGAATATGGTAATTAGTGTGCTGGTAAGCTCTCACCTAAAATGAGCTCAGGTCCTCGGAGTACAATGGAATCTGATTTAGACAGGTAAATTATATGATATATTACCCAACAGATGGCAAACAGTGATATAAAATTATATATGCGATATGTTAGCTTGACACATTTTATGTTAATATTAACAGTTTGCATCAAAATAAAAGCCTACAACACAGTGATGCTTTTTGTACAGCGAACAACGCATTAACCTAGAAAGATTTGCATTCAACTGGACTGCACTCCTCCATGACAGAATAAGTGTCCCTTGATTAGGGAATGTGGGAGACAGCAATGAAGTGATGTTTCCAACTAAAGGCAGTCCAACCAGTATACATAATCCAGGAATTTCAAATGCAACTTACTTTCAGAGCAAATCTAGTCTCAATCTTTTGTCCTAGTTTTAGCTTTAAAAAAGAATTAAACTGGAAGTTGGATTGGCCAACAACACTGGCAGGATCCCAAATTAAGTAACTTGCCCTTGCAAAGATCCACCAATCGTACATGTTTGTATGCCTTTAAGAACTTATTTGAGACTCAAGGATACTAATCTATGTCTTTTCAATATGATTATGTAGAATATATAGCACATTCAGAACAACCAGTCTACACCAGTATTTGTGCTCCACTGGAGTCTTCTACACTGTTTCCTCACTAATTTTATCAGTGTAACTTCCTATTCCTTTTTCCCTTACATGCTTATCTCACTTCATCTGAAATGCATCCAAACTATTTGCTTCAATCATTCACTGACATGGTGGGCTTTAATTTTCAAATTTATCCCTCCAAAAAGAAATCCCAGTAATGAGATTGATTTTAAAAGTAGACTTTCAAATATTAAGACATTAATTCATTACTAAATAGTTATGTTGTTTTCAAAGTTATTTTCAGTGATTTTCAATCAGGTTACTCACTGGACTGGACCTTTTATTAAAATGCTTAGTTTTATAGATAAATCCATTTTCACTTATATTAATAACACCTCACTAAAATACCACTCAAATACATGAAGCAACATTTATTAATGCAAGGAAAAAAGTATTACTTATGTTTCAAAATGTTGCCTTGAATGATTTTACATCCAGCAGTATATAAATGAGTTGGAGCAGAAAAGTAAAGATTTAACTTGGTTGGGAAAGGCTGGGAATTTTCATGTTTAATTTGTACCCAGATTATGGTTACATCCAAAGCAGAATCTCTACCCCACAGATTGTTGCATGAATTGTTTGTGAGAGATACACATTTCAAATGGTGGCCTCATTGCAGAATTTTAAAATGTATTTTTCAGTCTTAAACATAATTGTTTCTTTCTAAAAATTACATTTGATCAACATTTATTGTCATAATATTTTTAGAAGACACTTCACCGTGGGTTCTCATTTTGTCCTCAACTTCCTGCATTGATGATTTTATAAACGCTCTATAGGTCTCTAATGTCATATCAAAATAAAAGGACCACCAACAATTTGCCAATATATAATGGCAATAAAGCCCAGTTTCAGATTTACTGTGTACCTCCTGTGTACCTCCCACTTGGGACTGCAGACAAATTCAGACCCAAAAATGGGACTAAAGAAATTTTAGCTCTTTAAAGAAACTCTACATATTTCATTAACACAGAAGGTGAAAAGAGAAAGGCAGAGCCAGCCAGTTCTTGTTGCACCTTTGTACTTATGCATTCTCTAGTTGCTTTTCCTATTCAGTTCTATCATTTGAACCTTTGTTTAGGATTGGAAGGTCACTGCATGAAGCAAATATAATCTATGTAACCCATGACAGCAGTTAAAAGAAAAGCAAGGGAACATTCAGTGGTATCCTGATCAATATTCATCCCTCAACAGCATAAACAGATTCTCAGATCATTATCATGCTTTTGTTCATGTGAGATTGCTTTGTACAAGTTTTTTCTTCCATGTTTCCTACATTACAGAGTACAAAAAGTATGATTCCCATCTGGAGGGCTGGAGGGAGAACGTTCCAGAGGACAAAATCTTAGAATAAAGGAAAGGCCAGTTAGGATTGAGATGAGGAGCAGTTTCTTTGGAATTCTCGATGCAGAGTGCTACAGACACTTAGTCATTGGGAAGAATTGTCTGGTCCTGAAATCAGGAAGGCAACTTAATTAGGCGGAATGGTGGCATACCAGAACCTGCCATCGCTGGGCAAGGAGGCCTATGCTTGACCTTCAGTCTTGCAGCCAATTAAATACTTTAAAGTTGTCAATTAATGATAACAGTAAGAGTGCATTAAATGTGCTTATTTTGTTGCTTTGCAATATTCTGATGTTATAAAAACACTATACAATTGCAAATCTTCCATTTTCATTCTCTTTTAAAATATTAAAATAGTTTGTTACATTATGTAACAGAGTAAACTGTTCTTTCTCACGTTACCAATTCTTTTATAAAATATTAATCTTTACTGTGGTGAAGTTTCCATTCCAAGATCATTAAAGGTTGGAAGGAAATTTGTTCTGATAGTTCGTGCAGTTGTTAAACCAGATTAGTCTCTCAGTAATCATAAACTCATATTCCACCGTTATTAGTTTTGAAAAGTATTTGCATATTTTAGTAATGTGTATAGTCTCTTTGAAGACCAATCATTTTGAAAAGAGATACAAATTTCCCAGTTATCGATGGTAAAAATTGTATGATAAGAAGGTACTTTTTAAAACATTTACTATTAAAACAAAGAATTAAAATCAACATAAACTAGCCATTAACTAATTGGCAATTAATACACCAAGCTACAGGAAAGATTCTTCCTCAGAAAATAATTTATCCTCTGCTTGTACATTACATTGTACAGGCAACACATGGGCAGCCTTGTAGATTAAGGGCCTGATGAAGCAGTTAGTTTAAGCCAGGGAATTTCTAAACTTGCCACACCTGCCTCAGGAGAAAGATTCTCAGACATTATTGTGAGGAGGTCGGGATTGCTGGGTGGACATGAACATGATGGGGTCAGGACCACCAACCTTTGAGCAGAACATAGGCTTGCCACAGTGCTGTAGCACTTTAACACATTTGTTTTAAAGGCTGTCAGGTCCTCAAGTTCTCACCCCACAAACACCCAACTGTTTCCCTTTCTACTTCCATGACTGATATTCTAACTCAAGCCAATTCACACACCTCCGCACATACCTATGAAACCTATTGCTCCCATGCCAACTCCTATTTTCATCCACTTCTGATAGGCCCTTCATCTCAGCTCGTGGCCCTTCCATTGCCAATCACTGTGTACAAAATCAAAGAGCCAAATAGTAACAATGGGGAAGAGATATACAGCAAGGAAACAAACCCTTCGGTCCAACCCGTTCTTGCTGACCAGATATCCTAAATTAATCTATTCCCATTTGCCAGCATTTGGCCCATTTTCCTCTAAACCCTTCCTATGCATATACCCATCCAGATGCCTTTTAAATGTTGTAATTGTACCGTACTCCACCACTTTCTCTGGCAATTCATTGTATACATGCACTACCCTCTGTGTGAAAAAGTTGCCCCTTAGGTCGGTTTTAAATCTTTCCTGTCTCACCCTAAAACCTATGCCTCTAGTTTTGGACTCCCCTACCCTGGGGAAAAGAATTTGACTATTCACCCTATCCAGGCCCTTCATTTTTTTTTTAAACCTCTACAAGGTCATCCCTCAGCCTCTCACGCTCCAGGGAAAATAGACCCAAGCATATTCAGCCTCTCCCTATAGCTTAAATCCTCCAACCCTGGCAACATCCTTGTGAATCATTTCTGAACCTTTCAAGTTTCACATCTTTCCCACAGCGGGGAGACCTGATTTGAATAACATATTCCAATAGTGATCTAACCAATGCCCTGTACAGCCGCAACATGACATCCCAACTCCTGTACTCAGTGCACTGACCAATAAAAGCAAATTTACTAAATATTTTCTTCACTTCCCTGTCTACCTGTGACTCCACTTTCAAGGAACTATGAACCTACACTCCAAGATCCATTTTGTTCAACAACACTCCCCAGGACCTTCCCATTAAGTATATAAGTCCTGCCCTGATTTGCCTTTCCAAAATGCAGCACCTCACATTTATCGAGATTAAACTTCATCTGCCATTCCTTGGCCCATTGGCCCATCTGATCAAGCTCCTGTTGTACTCTGAGGTAATCTTCTTTGTTGTGCAATACACCTCCAATTTTGTTGTCATCTGCAAACATTCCAACCATACTTCCTATATTCACATGCAAATCATTCATATAAATAATAAAAAACAGTGAACCCAGCACCGATCCTTGTGGTACACTGCTGGTCCCAGGCCTCCAGTTCAAAACGCAACCCTCCAGCACCACCCTCTGTCTTTCAAGCCAATCTTGTATCCAAATGGCTAGTATACCATGTAATCTAACCTTGTTAACCAGTCTACCATACATAATCTTGTCGAATGCCTTACTGATTTACAGCATCTGCAGTTTTTTTTTCAATTTTTATTCAGTCCTTGACTGCTGTCTCAGGTAGGTGTAAAAGACCCGTACAGGATGGTTTCTTCAGATTATCAATCACTGTTTGTGGGAATTGCCAGGTGCCAATTGGCTGTCATGTTACCTATTTTGGATTAAGAACCACAATTCAAAAATGTGTTTGATTAGATGCTAAAGGCATGCCCAAGGTTCAGGAGAGGTGATAAGTGACAAACCACAGTTAAAACGAGGACTGTCCTTAAAATCTGACTTACAGCACTGCAATCACCTTCATAATCAGAGTCCATATAGACAATGTCCACCACTTTGCCTTCATCAATGGGCTTCGTCACTTCTTCAAAATACTCATGCATGGAACTGCACGGAAAAATAACCTATTCATAGTCTTCTTTTAAAAACAAGCTGTTGTCTTTCTTCCCTATAAAAGTGTAAATTATACACACGTTTAAACATCAATAACAAAGGCTTCAAACAATAAATACCTCTGTGCAAATAAACATTGAGGCACCAAGAATGTGATTGCAGAAAAAGCAGCTTACTATACCCAGGTAAAGATGTCAATCATAACAAAGCCAACAGTTCTTGACAATTGACAAAATGAAACTTTTAGCTGAGAAAATCTTTTCATGAGTCTGGGCTGTCAGCTAGATCACATGTCCTTTTTTTTATTATTCATAATATTATAATCAATTCCTTTAAATTGATGCACATTCTTAAAAGTCTTTTTTCAAATGTTTTTAAACAGAATCACCAATTCCACATCATTTTGAATAAATGATCAATTTTCCTACCTCACTGCTTCTGGCTCAAGTTCTCCCAGTGATTTCTCTCTTGGTGAATGACTACTATAGTATCTCTGAGATTAATCATTGACTTACAGAAACACTAGGGAAAATCTTGTTGCCCATGAAAAATAATTTTTGGTGCTCACTTGAGACAGGCTTTTTAAAAATACTTACTTCTTTATTAAAGCAGCAGTTAATGAATCAATTCTTCTGAGACTATTGACAGAAAACTAGCCGTAAAGTATCAAATCAGATTAAGGAGTCATATGATTGGGATTCAGTGGATGATGGAACCATCCAATTTTTCAGTTGAAGTATGCAGTGACCATAGGGAACACCAGATTATGATATGACAAAGAGTCTTAGAATGAATGTTATGGGTTCAGTAAAAGATAAATGATTACTGATGTAGCTACAAATTGACGTAAAGCATCCAGTGCTAACATCCATCCTTCACGAGATATGAAACCAAGGCCTTGACTGCTCTGAGGTCTGAGAAAGGGTCACTCAACCCGAAACGTTAGCTCTGATTTCTCTCCACAGATGCTGCCAGACCTGCTGAGCTTTTCTAGCAATCTCTATTTTTGTTTCTGATTTACAGCATCTGCAGTTTTTATTTCAATTTTTGTTCAGTCCTTGACTGCTGTCTCAGGTAGGTGTAAAAGACCCGTACAGGATGGTTTCTTCAGATTATCGATCACTGTTTGTGGGAATTGCCAGGTGCCAATTGGCTGTCATGTTACCTATTTTGGATTAAGAACCACAATTCAAAAATGTGTTTGATTAGATGCTAAAGGCATGCCCAAGGTTCAGGAGAGGTGATAAGTGACAAACCACAGTTAAAACAAGGACTGTCCTTACAATCTGACTTACAGCACTGCAATCACCTTCATAATCAGAGTCCATTTAATTAAAGCTCTCCACGTGACTAGTGAATTTATCTTATGAAGGAGACTGAATTAGAGTCATAGAGTCACACAGCGTGGAAACAGAACCTTTGGTCCAATTCGTCCATGCCGACCAAGGTTCCTAAACTAAATTAGACCTATTTGCTTGCACTTGGCCCACATCCTTCTCAGGTAAAAACAATGGCTGCAGGTGCTGGAAACCATAGTCTAGATCAGAGTGGTGCTGGAAAAGCACAGCAGTTCAGGCAGCATCCGAGGAGCAGTAAAATCAACATTTCGGGCAAAAGCCCTTCATCAGGAATACAGGCAGAGAGCCTGAAGGGTGGAGAGATAAGTGAGAGGAGAGAAGGTGGGGAGAAAGTAGCATAGAGTACAATAGGTGAGTGGGGGAGGGGATGAAGGTGATAGGTCAGGTGGGAGGGTGGAGTGGATAGTTGGAAAAGAAGATAGGCGGGTAGGACAGGTCATGGGGACAGTGCTGAGCTGGAAGTTTGGAACTAGGGTGACGTGGGGGAAGGGGAAATGAGGAAACTGTTGAAGTCCACATTGATGACCTGGGATTGAAGTGTTCCGAGGCGGAAGATGAGGCGTTCTTCCTCCAGGCGTCTGGTGGTAAGGGAGCAGCGGTGAAGGAGGCCCAGGACCTCCATGTCCTCGGCAGAGTGGGAGGGGGAGTTGAAATGTTGGGCCACAGGGCAGTGTGGTTAATTGATGTGGGTGTCCCAGAGATGTTCCCTAAAGCGCTCTGCTAGGAGGCGTCCAGTCTCCCCAATGTAGAGGAGACCACATCGGGAGCAACAGGGACAATAAATGCTATTGGTTGATGTGCATGTAAAACTTTGATGGATGTGGAAGGCTCCTTTAGGGCTTGGATGGAGGTGAGAGAAGAGGTATGGGTGCAGGTTTTGCAATTCCTGCGGTGGCAGGGGAAAGTGCCAGGATGGGAGGGTGGGTCGTAGGGGGGTGTGGACCTGACCAGCTGGTCACGGAGGGAACAGTCTTTGCGGAAGGCGGAAAGGGGTGGGAAGGGAAATATATCCTTGGTGGTGGGGTCCCCTTTGGTGGTGGCGGAAATGTTGGCAGATGATTTGGTTTATGCGAAGGTTGGTAGGGTGGAAGGTAAGAACCAGGGGCGTTCTGTCCTTGTAATGGTTGGAGGGGTGGGGTCTGAGGGCGGAGGTGCGGGATGTGGATGAGATGCATTGGAGGGCAACTTTAACCACGTGGGAAGGGAAATTGCGGTCTCTAAAGAAGGAGGCCATCTGGTGTGTTCTGTGGTAGAACTGGTCCTCCTGGGAGCAGATACGGCGGAAGCGTAGGAATTGGGAATATGGGATGGCATTTTTGCTGGAGGTGGGGTGGGAAGAGGTAATCGAGGTAGCTGTGGGAGTCGGTGGGTTTGTAAAAAATGTTGGTGTCAAGTCGGTCGTCATTAATGGAGATGGAGAGGTCCAGGAAGGGGAGGGAGGTGTCAGAGATGGTCCAGGTAAATTTAAGGTCAGGGTGGAATGTGTTGGTGAAGTTGATGAATTGCTCAACCTCCTCGCGGGAGCATGAGGTGGCGCCAATGCAGTCATCAATGTAGCGGAGGAAGAAGTGGGGAGTGGTGCCGGTGTAATTATGGAAGATGGACTGTTCTACATAGCCAACAAAGAGACAGGCATAGCTAGAGCCCATACAGGTACCCATGGCTACCCCTTTGGTCTGGAGGAAGTGGGAGGACTTGAAGGAGAAATTGTTAAGGGTGAGGACCAGTTCAGCCAAACGAATGAGAGTGTCGGTGGAAGGGTACTATTGGGGATATCGGGAGAGGAAGAAACAGAGGGCTTGGAGGCCCTGGTCATGGCAGATGGAGGTGTAGAGGGATTGGATATCCATGGTGAAGATGAGGCTTTGGGGGCCGGGGAAACGGAAGTCTTGGAAGAGGTGGAGGGCGTGGGTGGTGTCTCAAACGTATGTGGGGAGTTCCTGGACTAGGGGGGATAGGACAGTGTCAAGGTAAGTAGAAATGAGTTCAGTGGGGCAGGAGCATGCTGAGACAATGGGTGGCCAGTGTGGTCAGACTTGTGGATCTTGGGAAGGAGGTAGAACCGGGCAGTGCGGGGTTCCAGGACTATGAGGTTGGAAGCTATGGGTGGGAGATCTCCTGAGGTGATGAGGTTCTGTATGGTGTGTGAGATGATGGTTTGGTGATGGGAGGTGGGGTCACTAAAACTTTGCTATTCATATACCTATCCAAATCTCTCTTAAATGTTATAATTGTACCTGCATTTACCACTTCCAGTGGCAGTTCTTTCCACACACATTCCACAAAAGCTACCCCTCAGGTCCATTTTAAATCTTTTGCCTCTCATCTTAAAATTATGTCCTCCAGCTTTGAACTCCCCAACTCTAGGGAAAAGATGTTTGCTATTTACCTTATCAATGCCCGTCATGATTTTATAAACCTCTATAAGATGAATCCTCAACCTCCTACTCTCCAGTGAATGAAGTCCCAGTTTATCCAGCCACTCATTATGGCCCAGTCTCCACTGCTCTCTGACATAGAGAATTTAAAAGATTAATGTCCCTCTGATTGAAGAAATTCCCCTCGTTCTATATTCTCCCATTAAAAGAAAAACTCTCTCAATATTTACCCTCTCAAGGTTCCCTTAGAGTCTGACATGTTTCAATATGATCGTCTCTCATTCATTTAAGCTTTAGTGAGTGGAGGCCCAGCTCACTCAATCTTAGGACAATTCCTTCATTACTTTTCGCCAGCACTGGAATCTCTGACTAGAAATTTGGTGAAGAATTGGCACAAATGGAGATGGTTATGGCAGTTGGACATCAATCTTTTTAGCCCCAGGACATCTCTGCAGGAGTAGATTCCTTGTCCCAGCCATCTTCAGCAACTATTAATCAATGACCTTCCTTCCATCATAAGATCAGAAGTTGGAATGTTCTTTGAATATTCAGTACCATTCACTTGCATAACCTTTTCAGGTGCCAGGCAACACCCAGAGTGACTGTTTTCTCAAGACCTTAATATATCTCCAATGATACCCTGTGTGTAGTACTTTGGAAATGCTATACCTATTCTGTCTTTCCAACAGTTCTGACCTCACAATAGGCATTCGGAGAAATTTCTATGGAATTCCCCTAAATTACTAGCTTTACCAACAGCACACCATACATAAAGGATTGAAGAAGTATTAGTCTGGAGAGCAGTAATCTATTTGCCCTGCAGCCTTTGTCTTTTTTGTTTGTTGATACAATTTCACAGTGGGTAGCATTATATAGAATCCATGTAGTGTGGAAGCAGGCCGTTCAGCCCATTGAGTCGACACCGACCCTCCAAAGAGCAGACCCACACCCCTACCCTATCCCTGTAACCCCACATTTCCCATGGCTAATCCACCAAGCCTGCCCATCTCTAGATACTATGGACAATTTAGGGTGGTCAATCCATTGAACCTGCATATCGTGGACTGCAAGAGGAAATTGGAGCACCTGACGGAAACCCATGCAAACACAGGGAAAATGTGCAAACTCCACACAGGTAGTCGCCTGAGGGTGCATCGAACCCAGGTCCCTGGTACTGTGAGGCAGCAATCTTAACCACTGAGCATCTGTGCTGCCTGTGTAGATCAAATTCACGAGTCAGCAAAATGCATTCTCAATAGTTGATTGCAGCTCAGTTATGAAAGAATTTTCTGGCAATAAGAAACAGCGTTTCAGGAGAATTCATAATAACTCTAGCTTTTACACAATGACCTCAAGCAGTATCAAAGCTGAGGTGGCAACAACGTTAATGTATTTCTTTTTGGAGTATACAAATATTTGAGGTCATCTCCCTGCTGATCATTTTAATTACAACCCTTACTTCTCATAGGTATAGCACAACATGTAACATGCAACTCGCTCATTATTTGGGGGATCTTTATACAGCTAATGCCATTCAATATGCCTAATTGGTAGCATAACAACATTCTTGGTTGGCTGTGCTAACATGTTGACATTTCACAGTTCATCACAGAATCATCACTGTCACCACAAGATACATTTGCTTAGTTGTTTGAAGTCTTGCGAACACTTAAATGTCAAGCAATTAGTGACAGTAAGACACACCTCACTACTAAGAGTTCAGAAAGGATGAACATTTAACCTGGTCTAAGTGAACAGTTGCAATATGTGTATGGACTCCTTGGGAGACAGCATTCACTTTCTATTGAGTGTCAAGCTGGACAGCATCACCTTTACTTGGGAAAGTAGCTTTATGGATCTCATCCTGGATTAGATCATTTTTCATGCATCCTTCATTTCCTTTTCTGAGGATAATGTTCAAGTTTGCCAAATTGATAGTGATTTTTGTCCCAATACAATTGGAGGTCTTCCCAACTGAGAAAAGCTGAGGTAGACATCAGGTTGGGGTTCAATGTAGCTTTGAAGAAATAGCAAAGGTGAGTGCATTACAGTCTTAGAGATGTAAAGCACCGAAATAGAGCCTTCGGTCCAAGTCATCCATGCCGACTAGATATCTTAAATTAATCTAGTCCCAGTTACCATCATTTGGCCCATATCCCTCCAAACCCATCTTATTCATATACCCATCCAGATGCCTTTTACATGTTGTAATTGTACCAGCCTCGACCACCTCATCTGGCAGCTCATCCCAAACTTGCCCCACCCTCTGCAGGAAAAGGTTGCCCCTTAGGTCACTTTTAAATCTTTCCTCTCTCACCTTCGAACCATGTCTTCTGGATTTGGACTTGCCCACCCCAGGAGAAGACCTTGTCTTTTCACCCTACCTATGCCCCTCATCATTTTATAAATTCCTATAAGGTCACCCCTCAGCCTCCAAAGGTCCAGGGAAAATAGCCCCCAGTCTATTCTGTGTCTCCCTGTAGCTCAAACCCTCTAACCTTGGCAACATCCTTGTAAATCTTTCTGAACTCTTTCAAGTGTCACTTCCTTCCATAGCATGGAGACCAGAATTGCACGCAGGATTCCATTAGCGGCCTAACCAATGTCCTGTACTGCTGTAACATGACCTCCCAACTCTTTTCCTCAATGCACTGATCAATAAAGGCAGGCAGGCAAAATACCTCCGTCACTATCCTGTCTACCTGTGATTCCATTTTCAAGGAACTATGAACCTACACTCCAAGATCTTTTTGTTTGGCAACACTCCCCAGGACCTTCACATTAAGTGTATAAATACTACCCGGGATTGCCTTTCCAAACTGCAGCACCTCACATTTATCTAAATTGAACTCCATCTGCCACTCCTCGGCCCATTGGTCCATCCGCTCAAGCTCTCATTGTACTCTGAGGTAACCTTCTTCGCTGTCCACTACACCTCCAATTTTGATGTTATCTGCAGATTTACTGACTATACCTCCTATGTTCACATCCAAATCATCTATATAAATGATGAAAAGCAGTGGATCCTGCACCGATCCTTGGGCACACCACTGGTCACAGGCCTCCAGTCTGAAAAGCAACTCACCACCAACATCCCCTATCTTCTAACCTTTGAGCTAGTTCTGTATCCAAATGGCTAGTTCTCCCTGTATTCCATGTGATCTAAGCTTGCTAACCCAACTACCGTGATGAACCTTATCGAACACCTTACTGAAGTCCATATGGATCACATTCACCATTCTGCCCTCATCATTCCTCCATGTTGCTTCTTCAAAAGATTCAATCAAGTTCACGAGACACGATTTCCCACTCACAAAGCCATATTGACTATTCCTAATCAAACCTTGTCTTTCCAAATACAGAAAATCCGGTCCCTCAGAATTTCTTCCAAGAACGTGCCCACCACTAATGTCAGCTCCCTGGCTTTTACTTACCACCTTTCTTAAATAGTGGCACCATATTAGCCAACCTCCAGTCTTCTGGCACCTCACCTATGGCTATCCAAGATACAAATATATCAGCAATGGGCCCAGCAATCACTTCTCTAGCTTCCCATAGAGTTCTATAGTGCTACTGATCAGGTCCCAGGCATTTGTCCACCTTTATGCATTTTACTATGTGCAGCAGTACCTCCTCCACTGTAAATGGGCATTTTTCAAGATGGCGCTATTTATTATCCTCCCTGTTCTTTATCTTCCATATCCTTTTCCACAGTAAACACTGATGCAAAATACTTGTTTAGCATCTTGCCCATCTCCTATGGTTCTGCACATAGGCTGCCTTGCTGATTTTTGAGGATGCCTATTCTCTCCTTTGTTGCCCTTTTGTCCTTAACATATTTGTAGAATTCCTTTGGGTTCTCCTTAACCCAATTTGCCAAAGCAATCTCATGTCATGTGCCCTCCTAATTTCCCTCTTACGTATACTCCTATTGCTTTCATACTCTTCTAGATAATCACTCGATTTCTGCTGTATATACCTGACATATGCTTTATTCTTATTAGAACATAGAACGTAGAACATAGAACAATACAGCACAGAACAGGCCCTTCAGCCCACGATGTTGTGCCGAACTTCTATCCTAGATTAAGCACCCATCCATGTACCTATCCAAATGCCGCTTAAAGGTCGCCAATAATTCTGACTCTACCACTCCCACGGGCAGCGCATTCCATGCCCCCACCACTCTCTGGGTAAAGAACCCACCCCTGACATCTCCCCTATACCTTCCACCCTTCACCTTAAATTTATGTCCCCTTGTAACACTCTGTTGTACCCGGGGAAAAAGTTTCTGACTGTCTACTCTATCTATTCCTCTGATCATCTTATAAACCTCTATCAAGTCACCTCCCATCCTTCGCCGTTCCAATGAGAAAAGGCCGAGAACTCTCAACCTATCCTCGTACGACCTATTCTCCATTCCAGGCAAAATCCTGGTAAATCTTCTCTGCATCCTCTCCAAAGCTTCCACATCTTTCCTAAAGTGAGGCGACCAGAACTGCACACAGTACTCCAAATGTGGCCTAACCAAAGTCCTGTACAGCTGCAACATCACTTCACGACTCTTGAATTCAATCCCTCTGCTAATGAACGATAATACACCATAGGCCTTCTTACAAACTCTATCCACCTGAGTGGCAACTTTCAAAGATCTATGTACATAGACCCCAAGATCCCTCTGTTCCTCCACCTGACTAAGAACCCTACCATTAACCCTGTATTCTGCATTCTTATTTGTTCTTCCAAAATGGACAACCTCACACTTGGCAGAGTTGAACTCCATCTGCCACTCCTCAGCCCAGCTCTGCATCATATCTAAGTCCCTTTGCAAACGACAAATGCCCTCCTCACTGTCCACAACTCCACCTATCTTCGTATCATCTGCAAATTTACTGACCCACCCTTCAACTCCCTCATCTAAGTCATTAATAAAAATTACAAACAGCAGAGGACCCAGAACTGATCACTGCGGAACTCCACTTGTAACTGGGCTCCAGGCTGAATATTTACCATCTACCACCACTCTCTGCCTTCGACCGGTTAGCCAGTTTTCTATCCAATTGGCCAAATTTCCCTCTATCCCATGCCTCCTGACTTTCCGCATAAGCCTACCATGGGGAACCTTATCAAATGCCTTACTAAAATCCATGTACACTACATCCACTGCTCTACCCTCATCCACATGCTTGGTGACCTCCTCGAAGAATTCAATAAGACTTGTAAGGCAAGACCTACCCTTCACAAATCCGTGCTGGCTGTCCCTAATCAAGCAGTGTCTTTCCAGATACTCGTAAATCCTATCCCTCAGTACCCTTTCCATTACTTTGCCTACCACAGAAGTAAGACTAACTGGCCTGTAATTCCCGGGGTTATCCCTATTCCCTTTTTTGAACAGGGGCACAACATTCGCTACTCTCCAGTCCCCTGGTACCACCCCCGTTGACAGTGAAGACGAGAAGATCATTGCCAACGGTACTGCAATTTCCTCTCTTGCTTCCCACACAATCCTAGGATATATCCCGTCAGGCCCGGGGGACTTGTCTATCCTCAAGTTGTTCAAAACGTCCAACACATCTTCCTTCCTAACAAGTATCTCTTCTAGCTTACCAGTCCGTTTCACACTCTCCTCTTCAACAATACGGTCCCTCTCGTTAGTAAATACTGAAGAGAAGTACTTGTTCAAGACCTCTCCTATCTCTTCCGACTCAATACACAATCTCCCACTACTGTCCTTGATCGGACCTACCCTCGTTCTCGTCATTCTCAGGTTTCTCACATACGCATAAAATGCCTTGGGGTTATCCTTGATCCTATCCGCCAAGGATTTTTCATGCCCTCTCTTAGCTCTCCTAATCCCTTTCTTCAGGTCCCTTCTGGCTATCCTGTATCTCTCCACTACTCTGTCTGAACCCTGTTTCCTCAACCTTATGTAAGCCTCCTTCTTCCTCTTTACTAGACATTCAACCTCCCTCGTCAACCAAGGCTCCCTCACACGACCATTTCTTTCCTGCCTGATAGGTACATACATATCAAGGACACGTCGTATCTGCTCCTTGAAAAAGATTTCCACCACATCCTTCCCTGACAGCCTATGCTCCCAACGTATGCTCCTCAAATCCTGTCTTACAGCATCGTAATTTCCCTTCCCCCAATTGTAAAATCTACCTTGTTGTGCGCACCTATCTCTCTCTCCATAACCAAGGTGAAAGTCACAGAATTGTGGTCACCATCACCAAAATGTTCACCCACTAACAAGCCCATCACTTGTCCCGGTTCATTACCGAGTACCAAATCCAATATGGCCTCCCCTCTGGTTTGACAATCTACATACTGAGTTAGAAAAGCTCCCTGGACACACTGCACAAACACCGCCCCATCCAATCTACTTGATCTAAAGAGCTTCCAGTCAATATTTGGGAAGTTGAAGTCGCCCATGACTACGACCCTGTGGCTTCTGCACCTTTCCAAAATCTGTTTCCCAATCTGTTTCTCCACATCTCTGCTGCTATTGGGGGGCCTATAGTAAACACCCAACAAGGTGACTGCACCTTTCCTATTTCTGACTTCAGCCCATACTACCTCCAAAGGCAGATCCCCCTCAAACTTCCTTTCTGCAGCCGTTATACCATTTCTAATTAGCAATGCCACCCCCCTCCTTTTTTACCACCCTCCCTAATCTTACCGAAACATCTGTAACCAGGAACCTCCAACAGCCATTCCTGTCCCTCATCTATCCACGTTTCCGTGATGGCCACAACATCGTAGTCCCAGGTTATTCTTGACCATAACCTCAATTTCTTTAGTCATCCAGCATTCCCCACTTTGCCCTTCGTAGAAATATACTGTCTTTGGACTCTGATCTCATTTCTGAAAGCTTCCAATTTTCAAGCCATCCCTTAACCTGCGAACATCTGCCCCCAATCAACTTTTGAAAGTTCTTGCCTAATACCGTCAAAATTAGCCTTCCTCCAGTTTAGAACTTTAACTTTTTGATCTGGTCTATCCTTTTCCATCATTATTTAAAACAAATAGAATTATGGTCACTGGGCCCAAAGTGCTCCCCCACTGACACCTCAGTCACCTGCCCTGCCTTATTTCCCAAGAGTAGGTCAAGTTTTGCACCTTCTTTAGTAGGTACAATCACATACTGAATTAGAAACTTTTCTTATACACACTGAACAAATTACTCTCCATCCAAGCCTGTAATACTATGACAGTCCCAGTCTATGTTGAAAAGTTAAAAACCATAACCATCCTAGTATTCTTAGAGATAATCTCCTTACAAATTTATTTCTCAATTTCTTGCTGACTATTGGTGGATCTCGAGTACAATCCCAATAAGGTGACCATCCCTTTCTTATTTCACAGTTCCACCCAAATAACTTCCCTGGATGTATTGCCAGGGATATCCCTAAGTACAGCCATAATGTTATCCCTCACCAAAAACGGCACTCACTCTCCTCTCTTGTCCCCCTTTTGATCCTTCCTATAGAATTTATACCCTGGAACATTGAGTTGCCAGTCCTGTCCAACCCTGAGCCATGTCTCTGTAATTGCTAGAATATTCCAGTCCCCAAGTCCATCTGCCTTATCTGTTAGGCATCTTACATTGAAATAAATGCAGTTTACCTATTGGTCCGATCTCGTTTTCTGCTTCATTCCTGCCTGCCCTATCTGTTTGACTTACTCCTTTTGCCCACTATACCAGTCTCAGACTGATCTCTTTCCTCACTATCTCTCTCCTCCCTAGTAATTTAAAATCTCCCAATCAGCTCAAGCAAATCTCCCTGCCAGTATATTAGTCCCCTTCCAATTCAGGTGCAATTCATCCATCTTATACAAGTTACATCTACCCCAGAAGAGATACCAATGATCCAAAAATGTGAATCTTTCTCCCTGCACAGCTCCTCAGCCATACATTCATCTGGTCTATCCTCCTATTCCTACCCTCATAGCTTGTGGCACTGGGAGTAATCCAGATATTAATACCCTCCAAGACCTACTTTTAAAATTCCTGCCTAACTTCCTGTATTCTCTCCACAGAATCTCAGCTTTTTCTCTTCTTATATCATTAGTTTCAATGTTTAAAACAACCTCTGACTGGTCCCTTTCCCCTTTGAGAATATTCTGCACCCTCCCTGAGATATCTTTGAAACCTGGCTCTGATTTCTCACTGTTGGCTGCAGAATGGATTGTATGTGCCTCTAACTACAGACTCCCCTATGACAATCGATCACTTGGAGCCTGGCATACCCCTCATTTGAGCAAGTCTCGGTACCATAAACCTGGCTGTCTGTGCCTCAGTCCCCTGAGGGTCCATCAACCCCTGCATTTTCCAAAACAGCATACTTGTTTGAGATGGGGATAGCCACAGGAGACTTCTGCATTACCTGCCTCCCTCTCCTACGTTTCCTGGAGGTTTCCCATCTACCTGACTGTATCTTTGGTTTATCTTCTTCCATACAATTGCCATCCATTACACCCACTAGCTCCTGTAAATTCCTCATTGCCTCTAACTGCAGCTCCAACCAATCCATGCAATCCAATAGGATTCGCAACCAAATTCACTTTCTGTGGACATAATCATTCAGCAACAAGGAAACTCTTCCTAATCTCCCACACCCAACAGGAAGAGCACAGCACTCTACGAAAGGCCATCTTTGCACCTTAACAACCTCGAAACCCACAAAATGGTACAGCCGCATTGCTCTAAAAGCACTGCTCCAGTCTAGGTTAGTATCTATGTCTTTATATTTTTGAAATGTAATCAATCGACGGATCTCAATAACAACATATAATAAAAAAAACTCCACTTTACTCACCATTGTATATTTACAAAAGAAAAACAGTAGGATTACACTTTTAAAAGCCACTTAGCTGCTACCTTCTGTGACTTCCCACAGATCAGTTTCTCTGATGTTAGCTGTGAATTTCACTGCTTGTTTATTTTTCTTAGAACAAACTCTGATGTCCAGAGATACTTGAAACCAGACAGCAAAATCAGCAGCTGTGCAGTTTACTGCTGGGTCAGACAGCAGTGTAGGTTTCATTCTCTGATTGAATCACTTCCGATGTGGGCACTGTCCTTTGTCTGTCTTCCTCCTTTTTAAAGTGTTGTTGTTTTAATCTTTATACCCCAAAATTTGAAAACAATGTAACAGTTTATAAAACAGTCATTACTGTGATGAGAATTTGAGGAAATCAGCTCCAATACTAAAAATACCTCAAAAAGCAGCAGCTCTTACAGCCACAATTTTATCCCATATTAACCCTCTACAATGTCACACCTCCACCTCCAAAGCACCAAGGAAAGTAGCCCCAGCTAAATCAGTCTCTCCTAATAACTCAAATCCTCCCATCCCAGCGGCATCCTTGTAAATCTTTTCTGCACCGTCTCAAGTTTAACAATATCCTTCATATAGAAGGATGACCAGAATAGAATGCAGCATTCTAAAAGTGACCTCATCAACATTCTGTACAGCTGCAACAAAACATCCCAACACTCAACATTCTGACCAATGAAGACAAGCATACCAAACTCTTTTTTCACTACCCTGTCTATCTGTGACTCCACTTTCAAGGGATTATGCACCTGAACCCCTAGATCTCTTTGTTTGGCAACATGTCCCAAGGCACTACTATTACCTGAATAAGTCCTGCCCTGGTCTGCCTTACCAAATTGTGTTCCAATTAGATTTCTGCTGATCTGAGACCTAACCCACCTTTCTCTGAATACCTTAATGCTTTGTTTTAATGAAATGTGAAAAGTCTCAGAATTAAAATTAAAAATAGTTATTTGTGGAAGACAGTTCCAAACTCTCACCTATCCTTTGTTTGTTGAAGTGTTTTCAAATTTTACTCCTGTAACATTTATTCCTGTAAAGGTCTAACTTTGCCCCCTAGTCTGAGACCTTCCCAATTCTAGCAAGAATGGTTTATTTCCTCTCACCATATCTATTCCCCTTAAATTTCATGGTTGGCTTCCAGTAATTCAGAAAGTCTGCTTGGCCAACTGTTTGTAGATGCTTACAAAAGTTAGATTAGGTTAGATTCCCTACAATGTGGAAACAGGCCCTTCGACCCAACAATTCCACACTGACCCTCCGAAGAGTAACCCACCCAGACCCATTTCCCTCTGACTAATGCACCAAACACTATGAGCAATTTAACATGGCCAATTCACCTCACCTGCATATCTTTGGACTGTGGGAGGAAACCAGAGCACCCAGAGGAAACCCACACAAACACAGGGAGAATGTGCAAACTCCACACAGACAGTTGCCCGGGGCTGGAAATGAACCTGGGACCCTGGTGCTGTGAGGCAGCAGTGATAACCACTGAGCCACCATGCTGCCATAATTAATAATAAGAGTTAGGCAAGACATCTGCAGAGAAATCTAAGCCAATAAATGGAAAGGAGTGACTTATCACTCAATAAAAGAGTCTCAGTGATGTCACACACCGCAAAAGCAAGGTTGAAGCCATTATTATTGAATTCCAGTAGAAACACAAAGAATTGAATTACTGCTCTGAACCCACTACCAGCTGTTTTATTGTAGTGTTGAATACACCCCTGAATGCTCCTCATTTGGTTTGTGTATTGTTTGTTTTTTTTGCCATTGCACAGTCAAGATGCTGAGGTGAACTAATGTGACATCAGTGGGAGGACAATAAAACTAACCAAAGTGATAGTAATGCAAAGTGTATTAAAATGTTTTGGCCAGTAGATTTTCAATCGATAAAAATTAACTCGTAAATTATAAGGCCTCGTATGAAGATTCTACCATTGGATCTAAACAAAAATGTCTTACTGAAAATACACAGTAGACTTTCACTTATAGCTGGCAGGCTTGATTTTATGGAATTCACCAAGTTCAGTGCCTTGATACAGATGGTATCATTATAAGAACAGCTGTTCTGAGCTGTTACTGGAATAACACTGTCTCCCCACCTCTTCAGTGAAAGACACAAGTGGGTGTCATTTTTGTTGTGTGCAAAGTTAGAGAAAAAGCTTTTACCAAACTGTCATTATAAGCTAATGATGGCTTGGAATTGTTCTTACATAGAATAGTGATTACACATCCAAAGTGTTTCATAGCTGCAAAGTGCATTGGAACATCATAAGGTCATGAAAGGCATGATAGAAATGCAAAGCTTCCTGATTCTTATCAATCAAAAATGGCAGACAGAGGGAAAAGTGCCCTCAAGATCTTCAAGAAACTTTGTACAGTTATAGTAACAGACTTTGCTCACTTCTAAAAGTCAAAAAGCACTATCTTATGTTTGTAGAGTTAGCTTTTTTTTAACAGCATCAGTGTATAATTCCTTGTGACAGATAAATACACATGGTGAGAAAATTGTGAACTATTCCTTTAGTGAGACCTTTGTCAGCTAGCACAATTGATGGAGGTGCTTGTCATTCTACATTAAGGAAAGAAAATTATAGAAATTAAGAAAATAGAAATGAAGAATAAAATTAAATTTAACAAAGGAAGTTAACTTAAAGTTGAATGAATTCATAGAAAAGCCTTCACAACTTCTATCTTGCCTATAATAATTACAAGCAGTTTAAGACTGTGTGTTCACTCACTTATATAATCTGCTTTTGGTCTGAACACATGTTAAAATTATGGCAGATGTAAATTGAACTTAGTATGATACTAAACATGGAGAGAAACAAAACTAACAGTTAATTGTTCTGCACGTACAAAGTGGGCCTCTATATTTTTCACAGTTTACAAATGAGCAGGTTAAGATGCATGTAAATATGATTTTATTTATGTTACAAGCTTACAACATTATTCTCAAGTGAATGAGTTCATGTATTCAAAGCATGGTTGAAGAACAATGAAGATTTTTAAAAATTTTACGCTAATAAGCTACACATCATCACCACTACTGATTGGATTATTACCATCTAAGTTATTGATGGGAAGGAAATTGAGAACAAAACTTCAATCCCCGTCAGAATTTACAACCTAATATTATAGGGAATGAGCAGAACAGATTGAAATGGCATGAAGAAACCCAAAGAGATAACTAGACTAGAAGTTTTAATGGAAGGTACAGAGCTTGAAAGTTACCAGAGCTACAGCCTAGGGAGCATATATGTACAAGTGATCAACAGGGAGGAAGAATTTAAAATGGATAATAGGATTAAAAAGAGAAATTGTAGTTCGCTGAACAGGAAACCAAAATAAATTTGGGACTATTTCTGACGAAAGTGAAGATGAAAGCTTTAAACCATCCAGGATAGGAAAACAGACACTGACTGAACACCCTAGATCTCAGAATTACACCAGAATAGGACCAGCATGATTTGTCAAAGTGACTGAAAGAATAACTCTGTGAAATTTAAGACTTTGAGGTGAGATATTCATAATGTGGAAAAGAGTAACATAGACTTGGACATGATGGGGGACATGATGTAGTGTACTGAAATTAATATTAGCAGTGTGTGTTTTGATGATGTATAATGATGAAATGATTTCAATGTCACATTATTGTGCAGTGAACTGGAAGGGAACAGAAGTTCTAAAAGCATCTTAAATGAAGGCGTGTATAGTTCAACCTGCAATTCAAAAGCTCATGCAGTACGTTTCATGGACTCAAGAAATACTTTGAGTAACTAAATAGAGTTAGAGCGCAAAAACAGAAGAAAACTATGTGGCTTCTTTTGTCTATGATGATAAATGTCATGGATTTGAAGATTCTATTGAAGAAACCATGGTGAGTGAGCATAGAGCCGGTTGTAGATGGTACACACAGCAGCCATGATGCATCACTGGTTGAGGAAATGAATATTAATGAGTCTTTCATCTAATCTTTCAGACCCTTCCTCTGAGGCTGGCGACAGACTGTGGTGAAGTAGTTTTATTGCAGAGTTTTAGGAATGATAGAAGAAACCATGAAGTTCTTTGGGATTTTCTTCCCTATAATTGATGAGCCATGACAGATGAGCAGATGACCCAAGTTAATTATTATTGAATTTGTTATTACTGCCTGGTTGTCACCCAGCTCACCCAGAGTAAAATGATGGCTGTGGAAATCTCATTAAAACAGCTGCATCAATTAAAACAGAGAGGATGTTTAAAAAGTGAAATCTCTAAGTTTATTACAAGCAATAATTGATTTTTTTTTGTATTGCTTGCAATCCAACTTTCTACATTTTATCTCCAAAAGCAACAGAACTTAATGTACAATTTTGTTTCAACTGATCCAACTGATACGCCCTTGTCTTTATACATGTCTGCATATTTAAAGTGCAGAAACAAATAATAAAACATGTTCAGGAAGATTTTCTTGCTTGTTAGAAGATGTTCATCTGTTAGTGTTATCCTACCAATGATATCACAACCATAACAAATATAGTGAGTGATTGCAATAAAATTAATTTTGTGATGAAAGTTGTCTCTATTTTTGGTGTTGATAATTGCTTTTGTCTCCTTATCAATGTGAGTAAGGTGCAATAAATTTATTTTTTGTCATTTTAGTCATTGTGTTTTACAATAATAAACCAGAAAGAAAATATGAAGAGAACAAGTCATTGAGAAATCAATAGGCTCAAAACTGAAATATGCTTGTATCAAACATTTTGTCCTGGAGTACAGAGTGAATAATACTCTGTGAAAAGTTTCAACAGCATATGTCTCTTTTCAGTGAAGTACAGTAAGTGTCACATCATCGAGGGTGGCAGGTTCATTTATGAGCTCAGAAGGTGGTCATCCCAGATTTATATGGAGGGTCCATGCACTTGATTACAAGAAATGGTCAGTGGAGAACCAACAAATTTTCATTGGTGATGGTGGAAGAGGTGGACCCTCGAGGGACAAGAGATCATTTTATTTGGAGGATTCTTTGGACACACTTGAAGATTTTGTGAAGCCAGCTAATGTATTATTTTCCATAGTCATATCATTCATTACTCATTGGAGTTGGAAACTGAAGGCTTTTATGAGGAACCAAAGAGGAGATGTGAAGAAAGGAACAGAACACTGCCCTGAGGCAAGATACATTATTTGACGTAAAAAACGCGTAGAAGAGCAACATCTGCATTAGACAAATAACTTACGGGTCAAGTTCACAAACCCCATACAGTATATGGATGTATTAATCATGTTTTGATGGATAACAGTACAATATGTAACAGCTTTCTAAGAAATTCAGACACAATATGGTTGCAATTTACAACTTGAACTGGCCATGTTGTAATTCTTGACCAATAGACTCAAGAATTCAAATCTTCAAATGATTTGATATAAAAGAAGGAAAATAATCAGTGAACAGGAAAGAAAAAGAATTTAAACCAAGAAAAGGTTACGGCTAATGTAAACTGTCACTGTTACTGTAAAACCCACACACATACCTATGTCGTTACCTAGTTTTCAATAACCGACATTGGTTTGTGGTCCAGCCATGTCTGGATTTTAAAGTTCTCATCTTTGTTTTCAAATACCTCCCAATCGCCTAACTCCCACATTAACTCAGTGTACTTCCCCAGCTCTATGAGCTTTCAAACCTCTGTACTTCTTCAATTTTGGTCTGTTGTGCATTTCCTATTTTCCTCATTCCCCGTTTGACAGCTGTGCCTTCAGCTGCCTGGGCCACAAGCCCCAGGATTCCCTCAGTAATTTCTGCAACTTCTGCAACTCCTTATCGCGCTCTCCTCATTTTGATTTGGATCAGAACCCTTATTTCTAATCCAGATTAAACAACACGTAATTGCTTCCTTTCCTATGACTTTTTAAGCCCACCTTCTGATACAAGATCCATCTGAATGATGCAGTGTAGCAATTCTTACAAGAAGCAGGAGGAAGAATCTGCATAGAATCCACACCCCCTTTGTTTACAACACAAATGACTATTTTCCAGTAAGAGTTTAAATGGCCAAAGCCTGTTTGAGAAATAATGGAAAGAAGATGAGGGAGCAGGGGGTGAAGTGAGTGAGGGGTGGCATGGCAAGTGTGAGTAAGGGAATGGGGTGGTTCGGGGATATTTGGTATGTTAGATGGTTAGTTGACTGAGGTCAAGGAAGGACCGGGTTTGGTGGTTACCTGATGGGTCAGGGCATAGTTGAGATCAAAAAGCCATTGAAGGGGTGATCTCTCAGGCTAGTTGGGAGATCCAGTGGAGAGTTAGGGACTTCAATAGGATAGTTACCCTGAAGTTAGAACTGGTTTGAAACCTTTAACGTTTCCAGGCTAACTGTCGAGGTACGCAAATTGGAACCAGTTTCATGACTGGAGCTCGCTTACTGATTTATGCAGTGGACTCTTGAGCAGAGTAAGTGCCCATTTAAACATCCTAGTCAATTCACTCATAGTCAGTATGCTGGCACTTCTGAGGGTTATGGTTGTTCATCTTTTGATAATTACAGTCTCTGACTATCTGGAAAACAGAAGGCCTAGGCCATTATCTCTTTATGACTGATGATTCTTCTGTGGTGTTTCTCAGTTTGACTTATTACATGAAAAACACTATATAAATGCAGTTGCTATTGCTGCAAAATACAATTCACTGCAATATTTTTTAAATGAATTGATGAGGGCAACGAGGAATGACAATCAAATGCAAGCCATCCAGTGACACCCATATTCCATCTGTGAATACAAAAAATCTTTATAAAATCAATATTTATGTACAGTGTTTCTGTTCATTATTTCAAAAATATTTACAAACAATAACCTAATACCACTTTATCAATTTTAGCATGTTTTAGATTAAAAATATATGCACTTGATATGTGCACAAATGAGCACAGTATAAGCTACAAAAGATTAGGATTACCCATCAACAAAATACTGCTCTGTGAGGTTTTGCTCTTGCTTGTCAATCCTTACTGTCATTAATATTGTATGAGGGTTTCAAGGGATTAATATTCATTTTACATTGGCTCCACCCATTCTGCTGGCATCACACACAATTTGTGAGTAGAGACTAGAAGCTCTCCTTCAGTTTTTGGAGGGGACAGATTCATCTGTACCAGCTCTCTTCACTGTAATGACACCTGAGCAAACATCACCTTCTTGTTGTCTAAGAACAATGCCTGTCCTGTAGAAGCTGTATGGTGGTGCATTAGATAAGCTCATGGGATCCATGGTAACTTGGCAATTTGGATCCAGAATTGGCTTTGTGGCAGGAGGCAGAAGGTGATGGTATAAGGCTGTTTGTGTGACTGGAACCTGGTGTGCAATGTGTACAAGAAGATTGGAGCTGGGCTCATTATAGTTTGTGGCATTCATAAATGATGTAGATGAGAATGTTGGGGGTGATGATAAGTAAGTTTGTGGATAGCACAAGGTTTGGCTCTGTGGTTGACAGTGAGAAGGAAGGTCTTCGGTTGTAGGAGGATATAAATGAATTGGCAGTTAGAATTTAATCCTGATAAGTGTGAGGTAATCTACTTTAGACGAAGGAACAAGGGAAAACTCAATGATTGACAGGACATTATAAAGCTCAAAGGAACAGACATGTCTTGTCTACAGATCCCTGAGGTTGGCAGGACAGGTAACAGGCTACAAAGGCATGCAGGGCACTTGCCTTTATGAGTCAAGGCTTAGATTATAAAAGCAGAGAGATTATATTGGAGCTGTATAAGCCTTTGGTTAGGCCACAGCTGCAGTACTGTGTGCAGTATGGTCAACACACTATAGGAAGGATATGATTGCACTGGAGGGGTTACAGAGGAAATTAACCAGGATGTTGCCTGGGGTGGAACATTTCAAGTATGAAGGAAAACTGGATAAGGTTGAGTTGTTTCCTTTGGAGCAAAGAAGGTTGAGGGGAGTTCAGATAGAGAGCTTTAAGATTATGAGGAGCATGGATAGAATGGATAGAAAGCAGCTGTTCCCCCTTACTCATAGCATCATGAACAAGAGGTGACATTTTTAAAGTGAAAGGTAGGATGTTTATTGGAGATTTAAGGAAAATATTTTTCACTCACAAGGTGGTGAGGAACTGGAATGCACTGCCTGGTGGTAGTTGAGATAGGTAACCTCACAAACTTTAAGAAGTGCTTGGATGACCATGTTAAGTCCTAATATTCAAGGCTATGTGCCTAGAGTGGGACAGCAGGGCCTGTGGAGATAGTAGTGTATTTTTGCTAGCACAGATTTAATGGACTGAATGGCCTCTTCTGTAATGTATGAATCTATGAACCACTGCCCAGCACCAGATACTGGTGAGAACTGCTGAGAGGTCGCAAATACCACATGATATCACATGAGTGGTCATCTGGGAAAGTAACACAATTCAGGCTATGGATTTGCTAGACAAAGGAAGAATAAGGTTAATCTAATTTGCCCTCTACTCTCATGATTGTCACCTGATACAGCTACAGTACAGTCAGTGACAAACCACAGCAAACAACCTCAGCAGAAGAAGACATGAGTAAAGCTCTCGAAGATGTTAAGGGCATTGGAAACTTTAGATCCAGCATTATCTTTTTGTTCCTGCAAGCATACTCCATTTACCAAACTTATGTTTTCACTTACTCCTATTGTATCTATAGTGCTGCTTTCCAAAAGAAGTTAATCTAATTTGCATTTGAATGAGTCAATCTAACTGCTTCCATCTTTTTTCAATTCTGATGGATGGTCATTATTGACCTGAAACATGAACTCCATTTCTCTCTCCACAGATGTTGCTAGACTTGCTGAGAAGTTCCAGCACTTTCCTATCTTAGTTCTGCATCCATAATATTTTAATTTTGCTTCCAATATCCAAAGGGAGACCGCTGCATGGATTGACTAAAGGGCCTTTTGCAATTGTGCACATCACAATTGAATAAAATTGTGTGCAATCTATTCTCATTAATGTGTGCATTTGTATGACTAGTCTGCACACTGATATGAATGCTATTTGATTTATTACCATTTCCAGAAGCTATGGAAATGATGGCAAGACTGTTAGAAAGGTCAAAATCAGTCTTGTCTGGTTTGCATGACTATGTGTGTTTTTTTGGAAATCATCTGGCTTGTATATTGGTGGAGTCCCCACAAGAGGCAGTCAAGCATTCCCAATAATTAAACATTCCTGTTGCTCACCTCTATGGAACGTGGTCCCGAGTGTCATGCTTACTGCCATTAGTATTCCTTATCGTAAAAAAAAACTGCTGATTGGTAGACTCAAGCTTAGACCAAAAATAAAAATTAAGGTCTGAAATATAGGATCTTGCAGTGAAGAAGGAGACCATTTTGCCCAACGTGCATATGCCAGCTCTTTGAAAAAGATGTTCAGTTTACCCACCCTGTTACAATACAGTGGCTTCAAAGATGGTACTTTTCATTTATAGGATGCTGCTGTCAAAAAAGATCTTCTGTCTCCCACACAACTGAGCAAAGTGATGTGTGAATTTCAATTCTGGAATGCTACCAGCAAATGTTGACTCTGAATACCAATGATTCTTTGACTGAATGAAGCAGCACGTTCATTCAATTATTCATAATAGGTATAGTATAGATTGAACTGAACAAATCCATACTTAGAAAAGCCAACACAAAACTTTTTGAATTGAAGCTTACATTTATTGATACTGAAGTACAGTAGGAAGTTTTAATGATATATCTTCCACTCAGTTTTGTTCTTAATTCTGATAATTTTTCTTTATGCATGTGCAGACAGGTTGGGCCAGGCCCAGTGCATCCAAGCTTGCCAGATGTTAGAGCATGTGTTAACACTCACTGTGCCCCTTTGTGAGCACTCACCATAAAAGAATGAGAGAGAAAGAGGGAAGAAGTGTCAGTGATGCAAGGAATATGAGTGAACTGGGGCAGCTGAGGATTGAATGTGAGGTGGAAGTGTTGGACACTGGAGTCTTGAAGACTCCAGCTGAGATCTAACAAGTGTCATAGACAAGTTGAGCATAGACTTCTTGCTCTTGTACTGTATGTCCCTATTAACCAAACCGAGGATACAGAATCCTTTATTAATAGCTTTCTCAATCTGTCAATGATCTGTGAATGTATATATCCAGTTCCCTCTAGCTTCTAGACCACTTATTCCATATTGGCTAACCATGTTCTCCCTACCAAAACAAATCACTTCATACTTCTCAAGATGCTGCTTAACTTTCTAAACTTTTCCAGCATTTATGTCTATATTCTGTCAGCTTAAGTATTTTGCCTTTGAAATATCTTTTCTTGGTTCTTTAAATCTGATCTGACCTTTGTCCCACTGCATAGCAAGTTTCAACACTAATTTTGTACCTAGGCAATTACTACTGAGCGCTACTTGGACTGGGTAATGGTACGGTCGATCCCTGTGTCATTTTCTGATCAAAAGAACAGGCAGTGGGCAGTGGAAGTATTAGGCATCTTTGTCAGATTGGTGATGGCCAGAGACTCTGACGAGGTCTTCAGAATGTTAGTCCAGACTATTTACAACTGATTTATCACTGAAATCCAGAGTTAATCCCTTCTTGCTTCCTTTTCATCCTTTTGTGAATCAGCCTCTGGGGTCCCTTTATAAAAAGATCGTCAACCCAAAATGGCTAACATAGGTTAGTGGATTATCCCAGGTGCAACTTTTAGTGACTGATCGAATCATCAAAAAAACATTCCCTGGCACTTGCAAAGTTAGTGTCGAGTTTGAATTTTGTTTGGTGAGCTGTCTGAGAACAGCTCATTAACAATGAATTCCCAGGCAGCAATTCATCTCAGATATTTCAAATAAAAATAGAAGCAATTAAACTCAGATACTAATTTTTCATTCCTTCATATAACAGATTGTATAATTAAGATAGAGCATATTTATTACTTACACTTTGGCTGCTGTGCCATGTGTACAGTTGTTGTTTTAATGTTAAGGCTGACTATGATGTATTGTTTGATTTTGTTTTGTTTTCAAATCTGGCGTAAGGTTAGATCAACTCAATTATCCTGCCCCTATTGCACAATTGCTACATAGTGCAAAGTTAAAAATCACACAACACCAGGTTATAATCCAACAGGCTTATTTGGAAGCACTAGCTTTCGGAGTGCTGCTCCTTCATCAGGTAGTTGTGAAGTAAGATCACAGGACACAGAATTTCTAGCAAAAGATCATAGTAAAACAATGCAGTGCATCTAAAGGAGGTTTTTGCCTGAGTACATCCAGCTTTGGTGAGCTGGTCCCTTCAGTGATTGATTTGTACACCTTCACTCCACACATCAACATCCCCACTCTCCAAACAATGCAGGCTAATCTCCTGACAGGGTTTGGTAAAGAAGAGAAATAAAACATTTGCTTTGTTTTTCTCTCAACCTTTCGGTGTCCAGAAGTGCTCTACTTTTGAACTATAATCACTGTTTGCTTGAGACAGCTCTTAAGATAACCACACCATGGGACTTCCGAAATGATGCCTATAGATTGAGCTTCTTGATAGAGACATGCACAATGTCCCTTCATGGATTCTACATTCCCCAGGTTATCTTAGGTTTTCATATCACATTCTTAGATGCTACTTAGTCTGGATGTGGTGCCATTTCTTAGAGTCTGTTGCATCTCTAGCTTATTACAGCAAGTCTCTCATTCTCAGTAATACCCTAAACTTCTTATTTCAACTATGATATTTATCATACTTCATATACCTCTTTAATGCAGTGTTTCTCTCCCTCTGCTCTGCAGTGCTCTGCTGCTTTCCACTGATGAGAAACTCGGATCATCATTTACATCATTGCCATGAACACATTCATATCCTTTTCTGCTACAAGTGTAATATAGGAAAATCTGCAGCCAATTTATGCACAGCAAACTCTCACAAACAACAATGTAATAACTGAACAATACATTTTATTTTTAGTGAATGAAATACATTTGCCAGATCACCAGAAATTCTTCCCAATGTTTTTGGAAATAGTACCAAAGAAATTTGCTTTTGAGGTGGTGTGATTAGGTTCACTACATTAATTCTTGGGAACCGGAAGGTTGTCCTCTGAGAAAATAATGTGCATAAAGGGTCCATATGCTTGTGTTTTACTGCAGGAACAGCGCTGTTGTTGAAACATGTAGGCTTCTGTGAAGTTTTAAAAGGAATGCTGCTATAAACCCTGCTGGTGGTATAGAAGGAGGGGACATAACCTCAATGTAATGGGTCAGCCATTTAGCATGAGAAGAAATTTCATCACTACAAAGGATCATGCATGCTTGGAATTTTATACCCAAGAAAACTATGAGTGTTCAGTGATTGAGGGTAGAATCTTGTGGAGACCCCAGTGGCATGGACAGTAGTGAGAAGTCCAGTAAAGCTGATCTTGATGTCGCCAGCAACTTGATGCATCTTTTAAGTAGTTTACAGACAACGGAGTGAGATTCTCACTCGAGATTTGGGAGTTGTCTATTAAGGGGAATTATTACTTGTTGACAATGTTATTAATTGCATATCCTGCCTCATTAATGGTCAACCTCCCATCCCACCACTCTCCACGAGCAAACTGGAAGCTAAGAATTCTCACCATGGAAGTTAGAGTGGCTTACTGCTACATGGGAAGAGCCTTCATGTTGCTCAGCATGAAATGGCACCTCAGGGCGTGATCCATGGACACTGCCATCCAATATCTGGCAACCCTTCATGTCACCCGTCTAATCCATTTACAGGGCTATTAGGAAGCACCGACTTGCATTGCACGATGACCAGCAACTAGCTCTGGCAGGCTGCAGCAAGGACAGTTTTACTGCAAGGCAGACACATGGCTCACAGATTTGATCAGGCTACATCAGGGGGCTGCTCATTTGTCCTCTTGGCCGTGTCAGGTGTTACAAGCCATACAGGACCTGATTGACTCCCGGTTCCAGTAAATGCGAGGTGAGTGCAGCAGACCATTGTGGACTATAAAATAGTCATTGCTTATCGTGACAGCATCTCATTTGCACATTGCCAGTGAACTGCAGCCTACAAAATACTGTGCAAAGACTGTAACAAGCACTACAACGGACAGACAGGCAGAAAACTAGCCACCAGGATACACAAACACCAACTAGCCACCAAGAGACATGACCCACTATCACTAGTATCCTTACATTCAGATGAAGAAGGGCACCACTTTGACTGGGAAAACACATTGATCCTAGGACACGTTAAATAGAGACACCCAGTGGAATTCTTTGAGGCCTGGCATTCAAACCAGAACTCATTCAGTAAACACATCGATTTGGATTCCATTTACCAATTACTTAGAAAAAGAACTGAAATGATATCAACCACATTAACAGAACAAAACATGTAAATTAGAAGGCGGGACAGAACACCAACATTTCACCAGAGGCTCACTGATGATGTTGCCTAGCATCATGAAGAAATGTCTGAAAACAAACCTGCCAGCTCAGCGAGCAAACGTACAACCTGAAGCTCAACCTGAGCTGCAAATCTCATTAAAAATCACAATCAAAAGATACATATGGATAGAACAAAGAGCAGTTTATTTGCTTTCCACATCTGAAATTGCTCTCTAAATTCACAGGGATCATAAACAAACAACTGTCCAGCCTCCTCAGCAGGGTTTAAAGCAAAGTTAGAATAACCAAGGACACAATTTTGACAATGCTGCTCTATAATTGTTAGATCCTGTACAAGGTAGGATTTATTCGGTTGTTATTCTTCTGATGTATCTTCCTCT